>NW_026460954.1:0-64969 GCF_021730395.1 Mercenaria mercenaria | reverse complement strand
AGTACAACATGCATGCTACATCCAATTATGAGGTGTATTTTGACCAATCTCTACCTGGTAAAGATTTTTGTGTGGACTTACAATTTTTTTATGGATTTTTTTTTTTTTTTTTTTTTTTGTTAGATTATCTTCCCTTAGTTGTTACTATAAATAACTTATATTGTAACTTTTTTATAATTGACCGTAGGGAAAAAACAAGACCGCTTTTCTGTGGTACAACATAGATGTTACTTTCAAATTTTAGGTGTATTTTAAGGTATCTCTACTTGGTAAGGAGTTTTTTGTGGACTTAGAAAAACTAATGACTTACAATGATTACTAAACAACCACAAAATTAAAATTCCATTTGCAAATACAGGTGCTAGAGTAAAGAAATTTGCTGTGACGGGCGTATATTGTGACAATCTGGCACTCTTGTTCTATAGTTAAACAATTATTATTTTGTAGAACTGTATCAAGCTCTTTCAAATAAAATTTTATATAATGACTGATTATTTTATGAACTGGTGGATCAAACTTTGACCGTTTGTTACCATAGCAACCACATATAATGGAGAAAATAAGACTTTATAGTGCCGTTATAAAATTATCCATCAACCAAGCATGTGTTATGTTCCAAACCAATTATTATTAAGGTTTGATGAGAAATTAATTATTGTATTTGACTAGGAAGTAATATACTCTGATTTTTACATATTATAACCGAAAAAAAGCAATGTTTGTATGCTTGTTGTGATTAGGGAAATCACTTATGACAATTTTGATTCAAGTTAACATACACTCATGATGTCCCGTGTTTCTTGTTGTTATTGATAGTTCTTGTTGAAACTTCTTGTTTTGAATTTTATTGTGACCCAGAAAGGTTCTTAATAAATGCAGAAAACCCGAATAGTTGTTAATACCTAGTTTGCAAGTATATCGGTCTTTCTATCTGTATATCGATAGACCAAATGTTTCGTATCAGCCACTAGTTTGACCATTAAAGAGGCATACCCTAGTTTTAGCAGATTATTTTGTGCAACCGTATATTATGGGCTAAATATACATGTACGTAAAATACGAAATTACTACACTTTTCAAGAAGAACATATATCGAAATATTCCGTTTTGGGAGAATAATCACCTATATAGCGTATATCTATAATAAATCGCTATCCACCCAAAAAGTGTACAACAACAACTCGATACATAATAAAACCTGAATTTTAATTGTTATTGCTGGAATTTTAGCTGAAAGTTTGAGAGATTATATTTCTTTATGATTTAATACAGGTGCGTGTAAAATAAACACGAAATAAGATAAAATAGCGCTGTTTTCGCAGCGAATTCGCTTGCTGCTGTGGCACCGTAATCCACACTGTTATGTGTTGCCTTCGTTATGTAAAGCGCCTGGTGATGTTGGATGTTTCTTTTATTTGTTTCTTTCGATTCAATGATTCATTTACACATGGTTTCTGAAGATATTTAAATGCACTCAGTTATAGGGTATGCCATGCTGGTTTGTGATGCGATAACGATACTTGTAACCCATTTAAATTGATGTTAAAGGTCAATATCACGGTAAAACGTTCCGATCAGTAACTGAATAATTGTTTGACTAAGGTTCCTGAAACTTGGTATGCAGATTGGTCATGGGCAGTAAATGACCACATGTGACGTCAGGCCAGTATATATTAAAGTTCCTTGTCTAGGCGACTTTAAACTGTGAATGAGTTTTTGATCCGTCTATGATAGGTACAGGTTCTATGCCCAGGAACGTGGTTTGGTACATTGAGAATGGAATATAAAACATTTTCCGATGATTACGAAAATAGTTTGACATTGGATCCAGATTTATTTTAGTATGACAAACAGTAAGGGATTACTTTATCAAGCAGCAGTGATAGTATTGTTATTGTCAGCGTTACACTCGTTTCCACTCATTCTGTCGAGAACGCTTGGGGTCCAGGACCCGAGAAGATATGTTGGCCAGATAGTTCTGATGTAATTGATGAAACCTACAGTTTTCGGGGACAGTAAGTCAAGGTGAAGGTGACCTTGAACAACAAAACAGTTTTAATCAATATTTCGAAGAATTTAACCCAAGTTCCCCAAACTTCGTTTACTGGTAGGTTGTGATCAGTGGACGGCCAACATGTATTTAATGCTCATCACTGGTTTATTATGGTGGCATACTTCTGCCACCTGTTAACCTTACAATTAACTGGTTAGTCATGCGGTTATCACGTTACAACCAGGATAAAGTGTTAAGTGGTGACAGTGTGGGCACTATCAGACAATATTTCGTGTTCAGATATTTATCTAGAATGAAATTTTTTGACGATACTTAACTAGTTAACCACATAATTAACTAGTTAACTAGTTTCTTTAATGTGATAACCAAATAACTAACTAGTAAATTATTTGCTTATCAAGTGGCAGAAGTATGCCACCATAGTTTATAAATATAATTATCTCAATAAGAAAAAAACGATAATCAAGTGGGGTGAAATATCATTTATATCTCCACTCACTGTCTTACTTCCGGCAATATATTATACCCGGCTGGGCTTCAGTTAAAAGCGTTGAATGTCGCCTGTGCTCGATTTACATACTTTGAAACATCATAACAAACCATTTTGACCAGAGTCCAGTAAATTTAGATTCGCCGCCAATATTATTGCGGCATTACAGTGCAGTGTGTAACAATTCGTCCAAAGGCATAATCTATTTCACAACTTTGTTATATCTGAACTTCATCCCGCAACTTAAATTATTTACGAACATTTGCATAACTACATGAATGGATTGTAATATAAAATTTGCATGATCATCACCAAAATGTTCGAGTTTGTCAACCGTTAACTTTTATATCGAGGACTACAAGTTGTCCGAACTTTGAAAGAGCTTCATCAATATTAGTCGGCTTCGTTAGTCTTTTTTCTAACATAATCCTGTTAAACTGGCATTCAAACTGTATGTCGCAGCCTTGCCACTTTTGAACAGCATAATCAGCCACAACCTTCTGCACATCTGTAGGATTTACATCTACTTTATAATCAATGGCCCCTGAAAAAAAGTTCACTGAAACAGTTAACTCAATGCAATGTAAGGATAAACCAAAATACTGTCATCTACCATCTCTCTCTACTGTCATCTACCATCTCTCTCTACAGTCCTCTACCATCTCTCTCTACTGTCATCTACCATCTCTCTCTACTGTCATCTACCATCTCTCTCTACAGTCCTCTACCATCTCTCTACTGTCATCTACCATCTCTCTACTGTCATCTACCATCTCTCTCTACTGTCATCTACCATCTCTCTCTACAGTCCTCTACCATCTCTCTCTACTGTCATCTACCATCTCTCTCTACTGTCATCTACCATCTCTCTACTGTCATCTACCATCTATCTCTACTGTCATCTACCATCTCTCTCTACTGTCATCTACCATCTATCTCTACAGTCCTCTACCATCTATCTCTACTGTCATCTACCATCTATCTCTACTGTCATCTACCATCTCTCTACTGTCATCTACCATCTATCTCTACTGTCATCTACCATCTATCTCTACTGTCATCTACCATCTCTCTACTGTCATCTACCATCTATCTCTACAGTCCTCTACCATCTATCTCTACTGTCATCTACCATCTATCTCTACTGTCATCTACCATCTCTCTACTGTCATCTACCATCTCTCTCTACAGTCCTCTACCATCTATCTCTACTGTCATCTACCATCTCTCTACTGTCATCTACCATCTCTCTCTACAGTCCTCTACCATCTATCTCTACTGTCATCTACCATCTATCTCTACTGTCATCTACCATCTCTCTACTGTCATCTACCATCTATCTCTACTGTCATCTACCATCTCTCTACTGTCATCTACCATCTATCTCTACTGTCATCTACCATCTCTCTACTGTCATCTACCATCTCTCTCTACAGTCCTCTACCATCTCTCTCTACTGTCATCTACCATCTCTCTCTACAGTCCTCTACCATCTCTCTCTACTGTCATCTACCATCTCTCTCTACTGTCATCTACCATCTCTCTACTGTCATCTACCATCTATCTCTACTGTCATCTACCATCTCTCTACTGTCATCTACCATCTATCTCTACAGTCCTCTACCATCTATCTCTACTGTCATCTACCATCTATCTCTACTGTCATCTACCATCTCTCTCTACTGTCATCTACCATCTATCTCTACTGTCATCTACCATCTCTCTCTACTGTCATCTACCATCTCTCTCTACAGTCCTCTACCATCTTATCTCTACTGTCATTACCATCTCTCTACTGTCATCTACCATCTCTCTCTACATCCTCTACCATCTATCTTACTGTCATCTACCATCTATCTACTGTCTCTACCATCTCTCTACTGTCATCTACCATCTATCTCTACTGTCATCTACCATCTCTCTACTGTCATCTACCATCTATCTCTACTGTCATCTACCATCTCTCTACTGTCATCTACCATCTCTCTCACAGTTCCTCTACCATCTCTCTCTACTGTCATCTACCATCTCTCTTACAGTCCTCTACCATCTCTCTCTACTGTATCTACATCTCTCTCTACTGTCATCTACCATCTCTCTCTACTGTCATTACCATCTCTCTACTGTCATCTACCATCTATCTCTACTGTCATCTACCACTCTCTCTACTGTCATCTACCATCTCTTCTACTGTCATCTACCATCTCTCTCTACTGTCATCTACCATCTCTACTACTGTCATCTACCATCTCTTCTACTGTCATCTACCATCTCTCTCTACAGTCCTCTACCATCTCTCTCTACTGTCATCTACCATCTTCTCTACTGTCATCTACCATCTCTTTTCTACTGTCATCTACCATCTATCTCTAACAGTCATCTACCATCTCTCTACTGTCATCTACCATCTATCTCTACTGTCATCTACCATCTCTCTCTACAGTCCTCTACCATCTCTCTCTACTGTCATCTACCATCTATCTCTACTGTCATCTACCATCTCTCTACTGTCATCTACCATCTATCTCTACTGTCATCTACCATCTCTCTACTGTCATCTACCATCTATCTCTACAGTCCTCTACCATCTATCTCTACAGTCCTCTACCATCTCTCTCTACTGTCATCTACCATCTCTCTCTACAGTCCTCTACCATCTATCTCTACAGTCCTCTACCATCTCTCTCTACTGTCATCTACCATCTCTCTCTACAGTCCTCTACCATCTCTCTCTACTGTCATCTACCATCTCTCTCTACTGTCATCTACCATCTTCTACTGTCATCTACATCTATCTCTACTGTCATCTACCATCTCTCTACTGTCATCTACCATCTATCTCTACAGTCCTCTACCATCTCTCTACTGTCATCTACCATCTCTCTTACAGTCCTCTACCATCTCTCTCTACTGTCATCTACCATCTCTCTCTACTGTCATCTACCATCTCTCTACTGTCATCTACCATCTCTCTACTGTCATCTACCATCTCTCTACTGTCATCTACCATCTATCTCTACTGTCATCTACCATCTATCTCTACTGTCATCTACCATCTATCTCTACTGTCATCTACCATCTCTCTCTACTGTCATCTACCATCTCTCTACTGTCATCTACCATCTATCTCTACTGTCATCTACCATCTCTCTACTGTCATCTACCATCTCTCTACAGTCCTCTACCATCTATCTCTACTGTCATCTACCATCTATCTCTACAGTCCTCTACCATCTATCTCTACTGTCATCTACAATCTATCTACTGTCATCTACCATCTATCTCTACTGTCATCTACCATCTATCTCTACAGTCCTCTACCATCTATCTCTACTGTCATCTACCATCTCTCTACTGTCATCTACCATCTCTCTACTGTCATCTACCATCTCTCTACAGTCCTCTACCATCTATCTCTACTGTCATCTACCATCTATCTCTACAGTCCTCTACCATCTATCTCTACTGTCATCTACCATCTCTCTACTGTCATCTACCATCTCTCTCTACTGTCATCTACCATCTCTCTACTGTCATCTACCATCTCTCTCTACTGTCATCTACCATCTATCTCTACTGTCATCTACCATCTATCTCTACAGTCCTCTACCATCTCTCTCTACTGTCATCTACCATCTATCTCTACTGTCATCTACCATCTCTCTACTGTCATCTACCATCTCTCTCTACTGTCATCTACCATCTATCTCTACTGTCATCTACCCTCTCTCTACTGTCATCTACCCTCTCTCTCTACAGTCCTCTACCATCTCTCTCTACTGTCATCTACATCTCTCTCTACTGTCATCTACCCTCTCTCTCTACAGTCTCTACCATCTCTCTCTACTGTCATCTACCATCTCTCTCTACTGTCATCTACCATCTATCTCTACTGTCATTACCATCTCTCTGTACTGTCATCTACCATCTCTCTCTACAGTCCTCTACCATCTCTCTCTACAGTCCTCTACCATCTCTCTCTACTGTCATCTACCATCTATCTCTACTGTCATCTACCATCTCTCTACTGTCATCTACCATCTATCTCTACTGTCATCTACCATCTCTCTACTGTCATCTACCATCTCTCTACTGTCATCTACCATCTATCTCTACTGTCATCTACCATCTCTCTACTGTCATCTACCATCTCTCTCTACAGTCCTCTACCATCTCTCTCTACTGTCATCTACCATCTCTCTCTACAGTCCTCTACCATCTCTCTCTACTGTCATCTACCATCTCTCTCTACAGTCCTCTACCATCTATCTCTACAGTCCTCTACCATCTCTCTCTACTGTCATCTACCATCTCTCTCTACAGTCCTCTACCATCTCTCTCTACTGTCATCTACCATCTATCTCTACTGTCATCTACCATCTCTCTCTACTGTCATCTACCATCTCTCTCTACTGTCATCTACCATCTCTCTCTACAGTCCTCTACCATCTCTCTCTACAGTCCTCTACCATCTCTCTCTACTGTCATCTACCATCTCTCTCTACAGTCCTCTACCATCTCTCTCTACTGTCATCTACCATCTCTCTCTACTGTCATCTACCATCTCTCTCTACTGTCATCTACCATCTCTCTCTACTGTCATCTACCATCTCTCTCTACTGTCATCTACCATCTATCTCTACTGTCATCTACCATCTATCTCTACTGTCATCTACCATCTCTCTCTACTGTCATCTACCATCTCTCTCTACAGTCCTCTACCATCTCTCTCTACAGTCCTCTACCATCTCTCTCTACTGTCATCTACCATCTATCTCTACTGTCATCTACCATCTCTCTCTACTGTCATCTATCATCTCTCTCTACTGTCATCTACCATCTATCTCTACTGTCATCTACCATCTCTCTACTGTCATCTACCATCTATCTCTACTGTCATCTACCATCTCTCTACTGTCATCTACCATCTCTCTCTACAGTCCTCTACCATCTCTCTCTACTGTCATCTACCATCTCTCTCTACTGTCATCTACCATCTCTCTCTACTGTCATCTACCATCTCTCTCTACAGTCCTCTACCATCTATCTCTACAGTCCTCTACCATCTCTCTCTACTGTCATCTACCATCTATCTCTACAGTCCTCTACCATCTCTCTCTACTGTCATCTACCATCTCTCTCTACTGTCATCTACCATCTCTCTCTACAGTCCTCTACCATCTCTCTCTACAGTCCTCTACCATCTCTCTCTACTGTCATCTACCATCTCTCTCTACTGTCATCTACCATCTCTCTCTACTGTCATCTACCATCTATCTCTACTGTCATCTACCATCTCTCTCTACTGTCATCTACCATCTATCTCTACTGTCATCTACCATCTCTCTACAGTCCTCTACCATCTATCTCTACTGTCATCTACCATCTCTCTCTACTGTCATCTACCATCTATCTCTACTGTCATCTACCATCTCTCTCTACTGTCATCTACCATCTATCTCTACTGTCATCTACCATCTCTCTACAGTCCTCTACCATCTATCTCTACTGTCATCTACCATCTCTCTCTACAGTCCTCTACCATCTATCTCTACTGTCATCTACCATCTATCTCTACTGTCATCTACCATCTCTCTCTACTGTCATCTACCATCTCTCTACAGTCCTCTACCATCTATCTCTACTGTCATCTACCATCTATCTCTACTGTCATCTGCCATCTCTCTACTGTCATCTACCATCTCTCTCTACTGTCATCTACCATCTCTCTCTACTGTCATCTACCATCTCTCTCTACTGTCATCTACCATATCTCTCTACAGTCCTCTACCATCTATCTCTACAGTCCTCTACCATCTCTTTCTACTGTCATCTACCATCTATCTCTACAGTCCTCTACCATCTCTCTCTACTGTCATCTACCATCTATCTCTACAGTCCTCTACCATCTCTCTCTACTGTCATCTACCATCTCTCTTAACTGTCATCTACCATCTCTCTCTACAGTCCTCTACCATCTATCTCTACAGTCCTCTACCATCTATCTCTACTGTCATCTACCATCTCTCTCTACAGTCCTCTACCATCTCTCTCTACTGTCATCTACCATCTATCTCTACTGTCATCTACCATCTCTCTCTACTGTCATCTACCATCTCTCTCTACAGCCCTCTACCATCTCTCTCTACTGTCATCTACCATCTATCTCTACTGTCATCTACCATCTCTCTACTGTCATCTACCATCTATCTCTACTGTCATCTACCATCTCTCTACTGTCATCTACCATCTCTCTCTACAGTCCTCTACCATCTCTCTCTACTGTCCTCTACCATCTCTCTCTACTGTCATCTACCATCTCTCTCTACTGTCATCTGCCATCTATCTCTACTCTTGTATAGCTAGTTATATTTTTCGAAAACAGAATAAGAAATTTTATTTTAAAGTGTAAAATCTTGAAAAGTATATACGTTCATCAGTCTGTCTGTCAAGCAGACAGCAATTGTGACCAGTTTTACTTCGGTTCAAAATGAAAACTCTTCCTCTCTGAACCGCGTTACACTACAGTAATGAAATACTGAAATGATTAAAACACGACAGTACTAGTCCATTATTTCACCCCCTAATGATAACTAAAGTAATGTACGCGTATGTTTTGTCTATGAATACAAAGTGTGTTCTTTACATTGTTGGCGTGGACCGAATTCGCTGTAAATATTCTCCTGTAATGGCTGAGAAACGAAAACGCCAAACAGATCTTTCTCGGTTATTTTACTTAAAACTGCATCTCGATGTGTTTGGTACATGTATACAGATGTTCTTACCAAATAAGTTTGGCAAATGGTAAAGAAAGTCTGGTTTTCCGCGGCGACGTAAACATCACTGCTCTCCCTTATCGTATGCTGATTCAGTCAATCCTGATTTTATCTAAATCTTGTTGCAGCAGATCCATGAAGCAGAAACGCATGCATTCTCTGTATGAATAATAACAAAATTCATAAATTATCTGAAAAGTGGTGTACACGGATAGTAATAGCCTGGCCACCAGGCCCTGAAATATCATGTTTCTATTATCTTTTAATGTTAGGTGTTCAAAAGCCAGTCGACTATCCAGCTTCGATTTCAAATTGCCCCAGTCAATAAGAGAAGATCTTATAAAACAGACTAGAAACAGTGCATGAAATATTATACAAATTATGTAATTTTATCAGACTAGTGACTAGTCTAGAACAGTAACTATCTAGAGATAACATTTAATGTACTGTTACAACTTATAGAACTGTTAGTGAAAAATGTCGCTATAAAGGTACATTAATTTGAAATGATGTGACAGATGACCTGATGCAGATCTACAAAGTAAATTACACAGAATAAAGTATTTACACGTGTAAAGGGTCACCAGTTGAGAAAATTCCTTCACTTTCCATACTTGCGAACAAATCTATCCAGGACTGACACCCGCCTTGTCTTCCAGAACGCCACCATCGCTCTATACGCTAAAATGTGTAATGTCAACTTTTGATTAAAATCAATCCATATTGTAAAAACATTACAAGAAATAGACTAGAAATGTCTATATGTAAATTAATAATTAACATACATTCAAATAAGACTAACTGTCTCCGTTTTTGTGTAAAATATATGTTTGCTGATTCAGCGCATAATTATATTATACTAATTTCTTTATTCTCGATTGAGAAACAAGTTCGGCGCCTGTCAGATGGAATGTGATTTCTGCACATCATCTAGACAAACAGGCATGTTTTTGTCTTAGAGGTGTCGCAGACAGTTCGGTACCGTTTTATCAACGTTTGTCGTGGTCTACGACGTCGTAGAAAATGTCGCAGACTTACGACAACATACGTGCCGTCGTAGAACACTCATTCCAAGTTAACCTGGACAATTGATGTCGCCACTATTAATAGTATCATATTCTAAAAGATATTGAATATTCTTTGTCAAAGCGTATTTTTTCCACTAACAGGTTGCATAATTAGAATTTACAGAAACAAAATGGATTAAAACCACGATAAATTTTTGAGTTTTGCCGTTTTTATGACAGTAGGGGTAGCAAAATCTACATGTCGCCGTTATAATAAAACCTTTAATTTCAACTATCCTTCATGCTTTTAAACTGAAAAAAACACCCTTCTTTGGTATTTTCAACAATGTTATGGTGACAATTAAAAAATATAACAGTCTTCATTGAAATATTATCCGATTTTCATATACACATATTGGTTGGCGTTCATGTCGCAAAATAGGCATAATCAACGGGACAATGGCGTCTGACAACAGTATTTCTTCAAACCTTATATCATATATAGGATGCTATCTGTATTAAAAACATCCTAAAGGGAAATTGTTTCAAAATAACTATTACTGCTTGTGAACATACGAACCAACTTTGTCACATAACAGATTGAAATCATTAGTCTGCGGCGTAATTTACATTAAATAATGAACGAGGCCTTTATAAATACACATGTACGAGGGAGCGTTAAGTATTTATTGCAGTCATCAGGTCGGTATATTATGCTTAAACAATAGTTTAACGCTATTGGCATTGTAAATGCCCAAAAATTATATTATAGTTCATTTTAAGTGAACTCTTTAACGATCAAATCAAACGACGGTAATGAACGAGACGTAACCAACGGGACATACAATATTAAAAACCCCGCTATTCGTGATTTTCATTGCCGTTACTTGATTTACTTGGGTTCATTTACTCATTTAGGTTACACTATACCGGATGTTTACATAGCGGGAAACGTTTGAAACATAATTTCCAGAAAGACAAATTTCCACGATTATGTAAGTATTAAAAGTATATAAGTTATTATTATTGGGAAATACAACTCTTAGAAATTAAGCTGTTTCAGTAACCAAGACACCTGATAGATTCTTTGGATGCATTTCAAAATATACAGTTCTTCCTTGGATTATTATGCAGGCATGTAACTGTTTGTCCCGTTCATTATGATTAAAGTCCCGTCGATTACAAAGAAGGGTTCATACTTCTTAAAAGCCCATATTTTGTAAAGGGACACTTCATATGTCTTTTTTCTTTCTTTTATGAGAAGGAAATGTATATTGTAAGACGAATTGATATAAAAGTCTGCGTTTTAGCTGTATATAGTTTCAATATTACAACTGTTCGTAATGGAATTCAAAATTAAATCTAAGGTCATCATTACCATGCGATATGTTGTGCTTTTGATAACTACAGCAGAAATATTTTATTGTGATTTTACAGCACCCCTTCCTATAGTTTAGACACATATAACCTGGATAACCGTCATCATTGTTTCCACTTTTAAAATCCTCATTAAACATGTCCCGTTCATTACGAACGGTTTGTCCCGTCAATTACATGGGCAACACCAACTAAAAAAGATACATTGAGTTCAAACTGACCAGTATTATACTTTGCAATATTAAAGTAAATGTATCTCTGTGTTTCAGAATGGCCAAATCTAAAGCAGAGCGCATGCGCGAGTACCGAGCTCGGAAGAAACAACAGCTTGGGGAGAAAGAGTGGCTTAAGAGAGAACGTGCCCGCACAAAACCTTACTTCAAACCGATGGCGTTGCTAGATGAGAGCAAGCAGATTGAAATTAGAGAAAAGAACCGGATAAACCAGATTCGATTTAGAATGCGGAAACGGCAACAGAAGAATACTGTTGTCCACAGCAGTACAGAACCACAACCGTCTAGAAGCGCAGAATCTAATGAAAATGAAGTATCAAGTACAACAGACACAACATTAACTGTTAAACTGCCTTTTCCGTCAAGAGTACAGAAAGGGAAGAAAAGAACATCTAGGGCACTGTCGAGAGCATACAGAAGGGTCGAAACATTAGAAGATCAGAATGAAGCCTTGAAACGAAAGCTGAGATCTGCCCAAAGACGACTGCAAAGGTATGAAGAGAAGAAAAAACTAAGCACTACGCCAAGAGGTAAGACTGATAGTCTTCTTAAGCAGTCGGGAATAAATCCGGAAGCTGTTCCTGAAATACGAAAGAAACTGATATTCAGCGAATGCATAAATGAAGAAATTAGAAGCGCAAAGGATGCACAGAAAAACAGAACTGACAGAAAGCAGGTTGTACATAAAGTTGTCTCTGGAAGAGTGATTAAACGATATCGGCTGAAGTCAACATTAGAAGAACATACAAATCTGAACAGAAGGAAGTCTTACGTATGCAAATCGGTTCTTCTCTGCAAAAGATCACGGTTAACTACACTTAGACAAAATGTGAAAAAGGAAGTGTTGAAATTTCTTGAGAGAGATGATAATTCTAGAGTATTGCCAGGAAAGGCTGATGCTGCTAAAAGTGAATCAGGAAAAATCCAGAAAAGAGTTCTAAATGACTATATGTACAACCTGCACCAGAAGTTCTTGGCCGAATCAACCATAAGAATGTCAAGGTCATCATTTTACAAGTGTAGGCCGAATTACATATGCCCAGTAAACTTTGCGTCGCGAAGTGTTTGCCTCTGTTCAAAGCATCAGAATTTTTGCTTTCTACTTAGAACACTTAAGGCTTTGAACTTGACGACATGTGCCAACCCTGACAAGTTCGTTCAACTGTACCAAGACAGCCCGTCGTCACTGAACGAATTACTTAACAAGATACCAACACATGATGAAAAGGTTAAATTCCAACAATGGAAACGAGTGAAAATGAAGAATGGCAAAGAACGCCAGCGTGTCGTTGAAGTAGAGAAAGTAGAAATGAGTTCATTGAAATGATGACCAATGAATTCAGTGCATTTGAGGGACACGTTCAAAGAGTGAAAGACCAATACATCGCTATTAAAACAATGAAAGAGAAACTGCCAAGGAAGCATGTCTTAATACAAATGGATTTCAGTGAAAATTATACATGCAATACACTAGAAGAAATCCAGTCAGCGTATTGGAATAGCTGCATGATTACATTACACCCGACTGTAGTATACTTCAGGTCAGATGAAATCAGCTAACACATGCAAGCTACGTCTTTGTCTCGGAGGTTCTGAGCCACAATGCGTCTATGGTCATCGCTATTATCGACCGCCTGATGGGACTGGTGAAAAGCATCATACCTGATTTACAGTATGAACACTTTTGGACTGACTCACCATCGTCACAATATCGAAATAAGACTATCTTTGACCTAGTGAGTAACTTTCAACAACGTTATGATACAAACGCGTCATGGCATTATTTTGAATGTGGCCATGGTAAAGGACCATGTGATGGTGTTGGCGGCACGACGAAAAGGAACGCAGATAACGCTGTGAAACAGGGGAAAGTGCTTATCCAAGATGCTGATGACTTTTTTGCCTGGGCTTCGCAAGAGGAACGCGGTATAAAATATCAGCTAATAACTGAACAAGAGTACAACCACACTAAAACTGAAGTTGATGACAGAAAGGCACACATTAAACCTGTCAAAGGCTCAATGATGTTGCATGCTGTGGTAGGTCAGGGAGACGGTAGACTATTGACACGCAATACGAGTTGTGCTTGTGATGACTGTTTTGTAGACAAGTTCAACAGTCAGTCTAAATGCAGCTGGAGTAATACTACAGTAATGACGAGAATGAAAAATGTTGTCGGAGAAGGAAACATTCAAGAAGACGATGAACCGGAAATGGATCAATCTGCTGATGAAACAACTCGTAATCAGGCAGAGCAGGAGTCACTTAACCCTATTGAAGTCAGTGAAGGGTGTTTCGTCGTTGCCCGATATGACAATCAGAAATACATTGGACAAGTATTAGAAGTTTGCTTTGATGATAACACCGCTTATATCAACTTCATGTCCGACTCTGGTAAACGTAAAGGATGCTTTAAGTGGCCCATCACCGAGGACAAAGTATGGCGCGATATGGCGGATATCATTAAAGTGATTGAAACGCCGGTGCGGACCACTAAAACAGGTCGCCTATATTCTGTTCCTGAAAATGTACTCAAGCTTGTGTGCGATGAATAAATGACAAAAAATGTGTTGAGTAATATCATTTACCGCTTAAAGTTAATCTCTTTCAAATTTTCGTATGTCACATTTCTTAACACAGCGATGCTGTAATGAAACACAGATATCTCGAAAACGCAAAAGTAATGAACGGGACAACAGTCTATGAAGATCGTCGTCAATTGTTTAGTAGAATATGCACACTGTTTCATAGCATTATGTTGAACATTTCACCACGAGCTTGCTCAGTCGTAAAGTTAAAGATTCATGGTAATAACCCATTAATATCAGAAAACCAAGATTTGAACATATATCTTAATTAGTAAATATATTTGTGGCTTTTCAAATTTTATATAGACATAATTATATTGAATAGATATGTGGTTATATTCAATTGAAACAGTTAAATATTCTAATGTGTACAAGTGTTGTTATAAGACGCTTTTTACCTTATAGAAATGACAGTGTAATGAACGGGACAAGTTAGTGTAATGAACGGGACATATAAATTTCGATTTAATAAGCAACGCTGTATTTTTGCAAACCACTTACATTAACCAACTTGCGTTATTGACACATAGAATTATAGTTTATGATATGTCGTTTATGTTAAGAAAAGATGGTTTTGTTACTATTAGGTTCTAAACACAGGTCATGTGTATTATTTCTTTTTATGTAACCATGGTTACCAGTTTAAATTGTTTGATGTTTACAATAAAATGCATACATGCAACGCCTGATTCATTTTTTTCTTAGCCGGGTGTTATTAAGGCATAAAGGAATGTCTATGTACAGTGTTTTAGATAGATATCTATGGAAAAAAATACTCCTCATTGTAGTACTGTGCTAAAATAAAAATAGCCCCGAGATCGTGAAGGGGGTATACTTTAAAATATTATATCTCAACAGCTATTGAAGCCCAACTGGTGAAACTGCAGAAAAGTAACCTGGAAACATACATAAACAAGCTGCCGTAAAAAGCAAATGATTTTGGTAACCTTGAAAAATCATGATTTTTAACTGCAATTTGTCTCGGTTAACATGGAATGAGTGAGACGTCTTAGCGACGTCAGTCTATTGTATTCAATATGGCCGCATTGTTGCATTTGTACAATTGCCAAGGAAGGAGAAATGATAGACTGTTCCGTGAAAGGATAGGATTGGATCAGTTAAGAGATTTTGAGGTGATGTCTAGATACCGGTTAGACAGAGTGTCGATCGAAGCTTTGATAGGGCTACTCGCTGACGACTTGATGAAACCTACACGGAGATCGTGTTCAATAAGTGCAGAAATTCAGGTGAGCCCTCCTTTTAATTTTGATTACTGCGGTTCCGCTCACTTTACCAAATTATTATCCTTTGCGCTTCTTACATTTTCTTTGCGCCTGTAACCATCTACCTGTAACCCTACTGTATAAATCATGGCCTTGACCTTGAAAAATATAACAAACATTGAAAGCACAGAGTAATGTTTTCAATGTTTGTTTAGGATCTATAATGGACCCTACATCTATATCAATGTACCTGAGCTAATGAATAAAATGTTAACCCCTTAAAAAGCACAGGTTTTTTGTTACTTTCGCTGTAACCACATAGCTATGAGAAGAAGTCACTTTTATGGAAATAATTTAGCAGACAGGCGGGGAAATTGTCTTAAACCCTGCAAGGCAGCCGATTTACACAGGCGGGCATTTACCTAAGTAAGAAAAAATATAAGTCTTTTTATGTCTCAAGACAATTAATAAATTAAATCATTTAAAAGTATAACATATGTGCTCTAATGACTTTTTAATTGACTATGAGAGCACTAAAAATGAGCCGTCCCATGAGAAAACCAGCAATGCTTTTGTGCTGAATGGATCAGCACAGTCTGGTCAGGAACCTGTTGTTAGGTTCAACTTGAGCAGTTAGGAACAGCATTGCATCTGCCCACAGGGCCCTGAAATTTTTCTATATAGGGGGGTATTTTTTATTTAGCATTTGGGCATTTAGATGAATTTCGGGCCCTCCTGTGTCTGAAAAGACTGGGCTGCATTTGTGGTGTTTTGTTAAACCCAAACTGAGCTAATGGGGATATCATGCATGAAATAGGGGGAAAAATGTGCAGCCCGTACAGGATCGAACCTCGACCTTTGTTGAAAGTCAGTGTCAACCATGAGCAAATCGGACAACCGTTCATAGACAAATTATTACATTATATACCACTGCTGCGGCTTTTTTATACCCCATACAGTAAAATGCAACAAAAGCTAAAAAGCTCTTGGAAACAAACTGGTACCCGAAAAAGGTACTTATCTGTGTTATTTTCCCTCCTGAGTAACCCCTTTCATTCCCAAGTGCCGAGAAGGTAGCTACCGTACCTTTTTTTACCCCCTTTTGGGTATGAATACCCGGGGACGAACCCCACCCCCAATTCAAGGCATACACTTTACCACATGCTCTAGAGGCGTTATCATAGGCTCTGTAAATTATGTTTTATGCCTTTTTCTTTGCCAGGGGTTATACATGATTGCAAAAAATTTTTTATTTAGGTTTGTTACATGAGATACCGGCTAAGGTAGCTTCACTCGGGGGTAGCAGCCCTTATGGTGAGCAGGAGAGTGTCTGCCATGCAGTCGAGTCAGTTGCACAGCTATTAATGACAAATTGACCCATAAGAAAAAAAACCTTCTCATTTTCAATTAGGCAGCGCATTTAAATTCTAGGGAGTTTTTATGTTGCAGATCTGATCAGACTGTACAGATGTTTTTTGCTTGTGTCTGACTTACTTGCATTTAGTGTGAGCTTTTATCGTGGCTGTCTAAATTTGTGTTACAACACAACCTTTTCTAAACTTGGGGATGATTTAAACTGAATTTTACATAAAATTATGTCAAACTAATGGATATTTCAGAAAGCACATTTTCAAGGTTATATTTTTTGGTAAAGAGTGGGCTTTTGTATAACAATAACAAACAATTGTTTGTAGAAATTAACATGAAAAACTTTTGAACTTTAAATTTGTATAGGTAATTGTACTTTTTTTTTTTGTTTTTAGATTTCCTTGGGAAAGCGAATTGTACAAAGTACAGTTTTAAACAAATGGGGTTGCCAAATGTATAGGAGCAATGACGGAACGCTTTTCCTATACAGGTATATTCAGTCAATTTTTTTTGAAAAATTTTTTTCACACTTAATTTTTAATTTTATTTGTTTGAAGTATGAATTGGTTTTCGTATATTTTTTTAAAAAAATGCCCTAATTATGCGCGTTTTTGTGTGCGTGTGTGTGTGTGATTTTTACTTGCGTAGTTTTTAAAACCCAACTCCCCCTGCCCGCTGAATTTTACATGAACTGATCAATTTGGGCAGTGATTTTGAATCATATTTTTACAATCATTTAAGATTTGATCTGATTGCATAGTGGATGGTAATCATTTACTAGTATCGTACTTTGACAGACTCTCTGGAAAATTTTCACAAAAAAGTAAGGGATTGTCTTGTCCTTTGTGAGTCCCCCCAAATGGAAAACTGTAAATTAATGATTATTTTTTAATAAAAATCGTGGAAAATATTAAAAAGTATTAAATACTTTTAAAATGTAACGCATGGATTTCAGGCTTATTCTATGCAATGTTACAAAATGGAAATATTTTCTCCATCATCAAGGGATTAAATTATAAATTTAATATTGTACCACATTATGTATTTTAAAAGGCATTTCTTTTTTTGCCAACCCGGGCCCCAGAGAAATGAGGCGATAGTTTTAGGAAGGGTTTCTCCCAAAAATTATGAAGCTGTTTTTGAAGTATTGAGGTATGTGTTTTATATTTGTTTCTTTCATTTCATTTAATTTCTTTTCCCGTAATCAAATTTTTTTAAAACTCCCTTTTGTTGATTTTTTGTTACACTTTTCCCACTTTTTAAAATGATTTTAAAGTTAAAGATTTTTTAAATTTATTATACTTTCTTTTAAGTTTAAAAAATTTCTCTTTATTAAATGTCTAGTTGTTTGGGTTTGACTGTCTATATTTATTTGTTAGAATTTTACTACCATTTCATGGTATTTTAAATTTAAATTGCTTGATTACCAACCCAGTTAATGTATTTTTTCAGTTTTCTGGATTTGTGAGGGCCTGGCTAAAACATGTTCTTTCATCTTCAACAATTGTGGTTTGAAGGTTTTTAAAAGGCATTCATTGAAAATCATCCCTTTTTTTAGGGTTTTAAAATAAGCGTATTTAAATTCGACAAGATTGTTGTACCCAGGCAGACATTTCCACAAACAGATAAGTTGGCCCTTTGTGTAACAGTCTGTTTTTTCCCTGGTTTTTTAAATTTACTTTCATTTTAAAAATATACATAAACATCAATTATTTGATTTCATTTTTGTTTAAAAAGAGGCTTAAGTAAAGATGTTAGAACTTCTCTGGCCCGCTTTTAAGAAGAAAGGGTTATTAAAATTTATGTGTGTATTTTTCGGATGTTTTGGGTCTGCTGATTTAGGAAATCTCCTTGGGCAGTGGTTTCCCCTCGGAGTTTTTTTGAACCAATCTTAAATCTTCATCAGTCGCTGAAGTAAACTTTAAAATCTCCAGTTTGGGCCCTTCTGTTGTAAAAAGGCTTTTGGGGGGTTTTAAACCGTTTAGGTAAAATATATACATGTAAAAACCTATAAATTTATGAAAAAAAATAGTTGAAACATAAGTAATTCAGCAGTTTGTTTATTTTTAACCCGTCGCATAGTGAAACTCATGAAAATTTAAAGAAAAAAAACCTTGAACCCTTTTTGCTAGATTGACCTTTAAGTAAATTATGTAGTAAGATAGACTCCTAAAATAATTGTATATTAATTTTCGAAAAAAAAAGCTTATGTTTTTGTACATATGAGTAATTGTACCCCGCTCCAACAAAAAAAGTTGTAAGGGGGTGTTCAGTCTTGTGCACACCGTCTCTCCTCTCCCCTTAAACAATTTTAAAGAAAAATTTACACAAGTGATCAGTAACAAAAGTAGTTGTGCATGGGGCATGTTGGTTCTTCCCGAAAAAAAAAGCAGGTTATGGGACTTTGGTTTTTGTTTCTATACTATATAATGACACTGTCTTGTGGCACATCTCTCCTATCCCTTAATAATTTTAAAGAAACTTCACACAAGTGATAAGTAAAAACGTTTGTGCATGGGGCATGTTAGGTTTTTCAAAAAAAAAAATTGCAGTGTTATGGCACTTTTTTTTTGTTAACGATATGTACTACCCGTTGCATTGCAATCTTATGCGCGCCTAATCTTTCGAACCTTGCACCAATTTAATGAAATTTACACAAGTGTCATTAAACTTAGTTGGCTGGGGAGTTTTTTTCTTTTTTGTAAATTTCTGCATAGTTTTGGCACTTGTTTTTGTTACTATTTGTATACATACAGTCCCCATATTTGCGGGGGGGGGGGGGGGGGGTCTGGGGGTACATTTCATCTTTATGATGCTCTGTTTTTTTTGACTACAAGTGCTTTCCCCATATTCGTTCCGTAAGCATAAGTCTGTAATATAGTAATAGTGATCCTGTATTATTGTTTCCAGGACCGATCCTAACCTGTGAAACGTTATATTCAAAATTTACAACTAGTTGGTTTCATTAATCCAGAAATAAAAAAAAATATATCTTAGCCCATTGATTAACATACTTGAGTTGTGTTGAGGTGAAACTTTACATTGTAAAGTTAGCTATCTCTAGGTGAGAATTGTTGTGCCACGAGATTGAAAAAAATCAGTTTAAAAAATATAGCTTTGTACTGATAACATTTGAATGACTTTCTCCAAAAATTTTTTGCCCCCTATTCCCCTGAATAAAAACATTGTTAAATTTTTTTGGTGTTTACACAAGTCCGGGGGTGTTGATGTTGAAAAACCAAGCAAGTGCTGCAAAGTCGCAGAAATTTTGTTTAGGGTTCACAAATTTTGTATTGATAGCGATACCCCTGAATGAAAATTTGGCAGAAGTGACACCCGTGATGACTTTTTGTTGCCAGCTGCCACCATCAAGGTCTGGCTCGGAGGGGAAAAAGGGCCGGCTGGTCCAATTATTTCAATGAATCATTTTTTGGATTTGCTGTAAATGTGTTTTTTTAACATCGTTTTGCATTTTTCCCAAATAATAATGTAGACCAAGGAATTTATTGTTGCTTTTTTTGCTTTTTTTTCCTGAAGAGAACAGCTGATTTTTTTTGCCCCCCCTCGAAGGAGTGGGATATTTTTTACGATGGCTGTCAGTCTGTTGTTTTATGTAGACCAATCATTTTCCCGGTGATAAATCAAGAACGCTTGGGCCCGGTCTGAAAGTTTATAGTGAATTGTTTTAGACCCCAAGAGGTCAAAAGGTCAAGGTCACATTGAGCCAGAAAGTTAAAACTTTTTTTTTTGCTTACGTGGAATAAATTTTTGTTCCAAGGGGGGGATTTCCGTTGCGAGTTCTTGATTTAAAAGCCAGCCAGACTTTAAAGAGGGGGTGCGACCCTTATGTACCAGTCACTTTTTTACCAGACATTTATGTACCCTTTGCCTTAGTGTACCACCATATTATATAGTATATTCTTGTGTAGCACTGTAATATGTGATAATTCCTGTGAAAACAAATTTGATTTAATCGCTTAAGTCCATAGAATGTTTTTAACTTTCCCATGTGCTAAATTTCCTTATTATGACAATTAAAATTTAATTTAGTAAAAAAACTTTCAAGTAAATAAAAAAAAACTTTTCATAAACAAAAAAAATGTATTACTATATATCATATATGTGGTAAAAAGGTGTCCCAAAATGGTACATAAAGTGCTGGTACTAAAAATGTCGGTACATAAAAATGCACTTCATTTAAAAAAAGGGACATTTTTATGTATATGGTTTATACCTGTCTCTATGAATCTCAAGACTTGATTCCCCTGTTATAATAAGCAAACGTTTTTAACTTCCAAAAAAATGATTCATAAAAGCCAGGTTAGAACTTATTGTCAAAACAGACTAGTTTTCCCCATATGACCAAATTTCCCTTTGTTCTGTATAATATTGAATAAATTTAACAAAAAGAGGATATTACACAAGTGTCTTTTTATAATGGTTTGATTTTATAATAAACTAACATTTGCGCAGTTTGGAAAGTTTAAAAAAAATTTTTAAGCTAAATCATTAGAAATTATACAATAAAAAATTTTTATTATATAACAAAAAAAATAAAACCCCGGGGAAAATTACAGTGAAAAGTGAAAAGTCCTGATATTTCAAATGTAAAAATTTAAAAATTTAAAGTGTTTTTGAAAATAAAGCTTGTAAGACAAATATTCCACTGAAAGTAAAATTGTTTGTGTAATGCCTAAATCATATTAATTAATATAGAATATTTTCCGAGTGTCTTTTTATATTGATTTATTAAACGAGTGAATAAAATGATAAAATGCGGGCTATGCCAAAAAATTTTATCAATTTTATCAACGGTTTAAATTTTTCAAGCGGGAAAGTCACAAAAAGTAATTTTTTTTCCAAAAGTAAGCCTTTTTTTGTGAAAACATCAAAAAAAACGACTTCTTTTACATAAAAAACAAGACAATTTGACCGAATAGCCTTACTATAAATGAGTCGACGTCAAAGCTTTTTTCCTAGTGTATTATCATTTTTATTTAATGGGTTTATTACACCCAGTTAAAATGTGGGCTCTTTGTGTTAAAAAACTTTCTTTGTTTGCCCCGGACCTAGTTTTTGACCCACATGACAAAGATTTAACTTGACCTAAAGATCACCAAGATTAACATTCTGACAAAGTTTCAAGAAGATACAGTCATAAATGTGGCCTCTAAAGTGTTAAAAAGCTTTTCCTTTGATTTGACCCTGTGACCTAGTTTTAGAACCTACATGACTAAGATTCAAACCTGACCCAAAGGTCATCAAGATTAACATTCTCACTAAGTTTCACGAAGATACATTCATAAATGTGGCCTCTAGTGTTAACAGGCTTTTCCCTTGAATGACCTAGTGACCTAGTTTTTGACCCCACCTGACCCAGATTTGAACTTGACCTATAGATAAGGAAGATTAACATTCTGACCAAGTTTCATGATGATACAGTCGCAAATGTGGCCTCTACAGTGTAAACAAGTTTTTCCTTTGATCTGACCTGGTGACCTAGTTTTTTAACCCGGATAACCCAATATCAAACTCGTCCTAGACTTTATTGACGGTAACATTTTGACCAAGTTTTATTAAGATTTGGCCCAAATTGTGACATCTAGAGTGTTAACAAGCCTTTCCTTTGATTTGATTTAGTGACCTAGTTTCTGAGTCCAGATAACCCAATATAAAACTCATCCAAGATTTTAATGAGGGTGACATTGTGACCAAGTTTCATTAAAATTGGGCCAAAATTGTGACCTTTAGGGTGTTAACAAACTTTTCCTTTGATTTGACCAGGTGACCTAGTTTTTGACCCCAGATGACCCAATATCGAATTTGTCCAAGATTATTTGAGGGTAACATTCTATCCAAGTTTAATTTAGATTGGGCCAAAACTGTGACCTCTAGAGTGTTAACAGTCAAATTGTTGATGACAACAGACACAGGGTGATCACATTACAAAAGCTCATCTTGAGCACTTTGTGCTCAGGTGAGCTAAAAAATGAAAAAGGTCTACCACTAACATTTTTTTATAAACAAGAGCTGTCTGTTAGACAGCAAATGCTTGACTGTTCGAATTACTGTCCAAGAAGCAGGAAAATATTACCCTAAATGTTAAAATATCTCTAGAGTTTCAATCCAGTATCTGCATTAGTTTTGTAGATAGTGACCTGCATGTTAAACTTTATTTTCAAAACTTTAACCACAAGTTTCAAATTTAAAAGGGGACACAATTTGATGAAGATGCATGTCAGATTTATGGTACTTGATGCTAGCAAATACTTTTAAAACATGTGAAGTTTCAATATAATATCACCATTTGTTCTGCAGGTAGTAACTGGCATGTAAAATCTAAACCAGAATTTTCTAAGTCCAAATGGGGACATAATATGCCCAAAATACATGTTAGACTAAGGGGCTCGACCCAGTGAGGTTGGCAAGAAAAAATGAATTTCTAATCTGCATGCCTCAAGGTTATAGCTGTATGCACTTGCATGCAAAACTTTAACCAGGATTTTCTATTCCAAAAAGGGGCATGATTTAGACAAAATGCTTGACAAAGCTATTGAACTTTATGCTGCCGACTAGTTTTATGATCCTGAAAACACATGCAAAGTTTCAATATCTGCATTAGTTTTGGAGACAGTAACTTGCAAGTGAAAAATCAAGAAGGCCACAATTTGCTCAAAATACATGTCAGAGTTATGGAACTTGACCCAGTCAATTTTATAATGGACCTAGAAAAAGAAAAGAAAGTTTAAAAGCTATATGCCAATGATAGCCAACTGAACTTGCATGCAAAACATTCACCTAGCAGTGACACTGACGCCAGGATGGGTATGAAATGGGTAATAAGAGGGCCAAGATGGCTCCAGGTCGCTCATCTGGGAAACCCACCATAACAGTGTAAACATGTTTGACCTAGTGATTTCATGTAAAAATATTCTGGGCAATTATCATTACAGTTTGAACAAAAATCTTGAGTATAGACAAGTATTTTCTTTAATTTGACCTAATGACCTAGTTTTTGACCCCAGTTGACCCATAATCGAACTTGACTTAGAATTCATTAAGGCCATCATTCTGACTAAATTACATGAAAATCAATTTAACAAGAGGACCATGATGGTCCTGAATTGCTCACCTCTTCCCACATGACCCAGTTTTGAGTATGACGTCGTTTTTTCTATTATTTGACATAGTGACCTAGTTTTTGAGCTCATGTGACCCAGTTTTGAACTTGACCTAGATATTATCAAGATAAAAATTCTGACCAATTTTCATGAAGATCCATTGAAAAATATGGTCTCTACAGAGGTCACAAGGTTTTTCTATTATTTTACCTATTGACCTAGTTTTCGAAGGTACGTGACCCTGTTTTGAACTTTACCTAGATATCACCAAGGTGAACATTCTCACTAATTTTCATGAAGATCTCATGAAAAATATGGCCTCTAGAGAGGTCACAAGGTTTTTCTATTTTTATATCTACTGGCCTTTTTTGACCGCACGTGATCCAGTTTCGAAACTGATTTAGATATCATCAAGGTGAACATTCAGATCAGTTTTCATGAAGATCCATTGAAAAATATGGCCTCTAGAGAGGTCAAAAGATTTTAATAATTTTAGACCTACTGACCTAGTTTTTGACCCCAGTTGACCCAGTTTCAAACTTGACCTAGATATCATCAAGTTAAACATTCTGACCAATTTTCATGAAGATCCATTCAAGGGTATGGCCTCTAGAGAGGTCACAAGGTTTTTCTATTTCAAGACCTACTGACCTAGTTTTTGATCGCAGTTGACCCAGTTTCAAATCTGACCTATATATCATCAAGATAAACATTCAGACCAAAGTTCATACAGATCCCATGAAAAATATGGCCTCTAGAGAGGTCACAACGTTTTTTCATTATTTGACCTACTAACCTACTTTTTGAAGGCACATGACCCACTTTTGAACTTGACCTAGATATCATCAAGATGAACATTCTGACCAACTTTCATAAAGATCCCACAAAAAATGTGACCTCTAGAGTGGTCACAAGCAAAAGTTTACGCACGGATGGATGGACGACGGACGCTGCGTGATCACAAAAGCTCACCTTGTCACTACCATATTTATTAAATACTTCCTACATAGCATCAAGGCAATCATTCTGACCTAATTTCAGGAAGATCAAGTTAAAAATACAGCCTCTATCACATACAGAAGCTAAATGTTTACAGCCCTGTATCGCTCAACTGGCCTACTGACCTAAAGATCAAGATTAACATTCTGACCAAGTTTCATTAAGATATGGTCATAAATGTGGCCTCTTAAAGTGTTAACTAGCTTTTCCTTTGATTTGACCCAATGACCTAGTTTTTTACCCAACATGACTCAGATTCAAACTTGACCTAAAGATCATCAAGATTAACATTCTGACTTAGTTTTATGAAGATACAGTCATAAATGTGACCTCTACAGTGTTTTAAGATGCTTTTCCTTTGATTTGACCTGGTGACCTAGTTTTTGACCCCAAATAACCCAATATCGAACTCATCCAAGATTTTATTGAGGGTAACATTCTGACCAAGTTTCATTAAGATTGGGCCAAAAGTGTGACCTCTTGATTGTTAACAAGCTTTCATTTTGATTTGACCTGGTGACCTAGTTTCTGAGTCAAGATAACCCAATATAATACTCGTCCAAGATGTTATTAAGGGTAAAATTCTAACCAAGTTTCATTAAGATTGGGCCAAAATTGTGATATCTAGTGTTAACAAGCTTTTCCTTTGATTTGAAAGTATTAAAGATTTATCAATGTTTAAAATTCAAACTGGTGCAAAAAGTTGCTCTCAATCTCAGTTTCAAATTTCTTTTTCTTTATTGCAACAAGTTCTTTCAAACTGCTGTCAATACTGGACAGCGTTTTGTTAATTAACTGTAACTCCGCCACTTTCTTCTCCTCCATCTTGTAAATAAATTCCTCAGTTCCACCTAAAAAGCAATAAAAGAAATGCAAAGAACAATTACACAGGATCATGGGCATGTCACTGGTGTTGATAAGTAATTCTTTGTGAATACTTCAGCACTATAACAAAATGTTCTGCAGTCAGAAATGCCACCTCAGTGGCAGTGACCAGAATGCTGAGCAAGATACATTACAAGGATATAGATTACACTGTTCTTACAGATTACCACACTAGTTACAGAACTGACGTGAAATTATCGATAGACTTGTAAAAAGGAATGCAAAAAGTATCTTCCATGTCTATGACTGGTAACTAGTGGACTTAAAATTTACTTGATCAGATGTTAAATTTAGAGTTGATAGTCTATTGTTTTTAGCATTATCGCTCAAGTTTAAGCTCTAAAATATCAAATATTATTTAAAAGAGAATTTACTTATTGCTCTCTTCTGTAAACTCTTCCCAGTTACTGCCGTACTCTTCGAAAATGCTAAATCCGGTTGACGTGATGAATCTGAAATGCATATAAAACAGGAACATGATGTATGTATCCAGTTCAATTTCAGTTTACAGAACAACATATAACTGCTATGTAATTCTGTATCAGGCATATAAATCTACATAAAACGGCAACACCATTTATCCCATAAACTGTATCAAATTGGGGTTAAATTGATTCTGCCTTTGCGATCAGCATACCTGCACAACTGTGTAGTTTGTGCTTTAAAATCACACCTTCTAACATCAAATGGAACTGTCCAAATTGATATATGGACAAGTTCATTGTAAGAATTTAGCTGGGTAAGGGTTTTACATTGAGCTATTGACTTTTATGCATTCTCTTTCTTAATTATCCAACATGACTGTTTCATGTCCCTGAAGACTGTAATGAAGTTTCAGAGCAATTGCACTTTTAAATATCTAGATATCCCTGTATTAAAGCATAAACAAGAGGGCCATGATGGCCCTATATCGCTCACCTGTTATCATTGCACTTGAGGACAAGACAGGTGAGCTAAAAATGTAAAAATGCAAAAATTGAACACATTTAATTTCAAGCTGAACAAGAGTGACGATCAAAAATAAATTCACAATTGATGTGTGTTACTACGGGCGGGAAAAAAACCAAACAAACTGGGGGCATAGAACAGGTTCTCACAAGTGATCCCTAGTTCATTCCAAGTTGAGTCAACCAAAAATAATCAAAAAAGAAAGGAGTTAAAACACGGCTTTTAAATATAAAAAAACCTTTTAAAGCTTTTCGGGAGCTTTAAACTGAAAAATTTTTCCTGTACCTTTTGGGGGAACATTCTTTTTTTCCCATCTACAAAAATACTTTAAAAACACAATACAAGAGGGTTTTAAAATAAATTCGCTCACTTTGGAAAATCTACTACAATGTACCAAATGTAAAAAGGTAGGTCTTTATTTTGAAAAAATTGGTCCCCGGGAAAGTCACTTTTAAAAATCAGTGTGAAAAAACGTACATGTCCCCAAAAAAATTTCAAAGGCTGTTTTTTTAAAAAAAAAGGAAAAGGGGTTGGGTTGAGGCTTCTTTTCAACCCATGGGCAAAATTTTCAAACAATCTTACTAAAATCCTTTGAAATTTAATATATCCCAAAATACCAAAGGGTCTGGGTTTTGAACTTTCAAAACACGATTTTTTTTAAATTCTATTTTTTCTTTATAAAGCCCTATGTAAAACTTGATTTTTTGAACCCCCCGGGTTTTGGTCCCTCTTTTTAAACAAAAGGGGCAAAATTTTTAAATAATTTCATGTAAGGCCCACTGGGCCCAATTTTACATAAAAAAACATCTAAGGCCTAATCTTGTGGTTTCGGGAAAAAAAAATTTTTTTTTTCTAAACAACTTTTTTTTAAAAACCATGGAAACCCAAAAGGGCAATTTTTTAACCCCTAGGGGGAAAAATTTTAAAAAAAAAATTTGGTAAAGGCCCCAATGGGTTGATGCTACATCCCAATTATCAAAGCCCAAAAACCCTGGGGTTTTTGGGGACAAGATGTTCCAATTTTTTTCCCCTTTAAAAAGCTATTTTAAACCATATGCCCCCTTAAAGCCCCTGGGTGATACTTTGAACAAACTTGGTAGGGACTATTTGAGGGTGCTCCCATCCCAATTTCCCCCCCCAAAAGACCTAGGGTTTTTTGGCCAGGAACATTTTTTAAAAAATTTTTTCCCTGTATAATCTAAAATAAATATTGACCGTGGGGGGGGGCCAAATTAAATCTAACCCTAGGGGAAAATCTGAAAAATCTCAGTAGAGGCCCAACTGGATGATTTTTTAAAAAAAAAGATCAAACCCCTAACCCGGGGTTTTTGTTTGTTTGTTTTTTTTTTTTTGGGTTTTAACGCCATTTTTCAACAGAAATTTCAGTCATGTACGGGGGCATTAAAACCTAACCAGTTTTCCGGGATTTTACCAGTACAAACCTGTTTTCCCGCAAGAAAACCTCCCAAACCTTCCCAAAAGAATTTTTCAAAGTGGAGGACTAATGATTTCAAAAACCACAATGCCCTTTATAAATAGTCCGGAAAAACATCCCCCCGCCCGGGGAACCCGAACTCGCGCCCCCCGCGTTTCCAAACCCCAACGCTCTTACCTCCTGACAAGCGGGCGGGAAACCCTGTGGTTTTTGGCAATACATTTTCCAAGTTTATATAAGTCCTTTTAAACCCTTAAAACCCCCAAAGGGGAATGGGAAATTTGACCCGGGGGTGATCCCCTTGAACTAGCTTGGTAGATGACCTTTGATGATAAAAACCCCCCAAATTTTATAAAATCACTTAGCAATTGTGGTTTTGGAAAAACGTGTTTAAATTTTTTTTCCATAAATTAAATTCTGGCAATTTTGATAGGGGGAAACCCAAAGGATCATTTCTGTGAAGTTTAGAAAAAATGGGCCCGGGGTTTTTGGGAAAGAAATTTTTTTGAAATGTACTTTTATGGGTTTTACCCACCCTTTTTTTTCCACTGAACAAAAATGGTTTGGGAAAAGTTTGGTAGGGGGTCATTCAAAATTATTTCTACAAAGTTTTTAAAATCCAGCTTTACGGGTTTTTTGAAAAAAAAAATTTTTAGAAGTTTTTCCTTTCCGGGTTGCCATGGCAACTAAGTGTTGTATAAAAATTAAAAATTTTTTTAGGCAATTTTAAAAAGGGAACCATCCAAGTATCTTTTTCCTTTGCAGTTTGGGGGTAAATCTGTAAAAGGGTTCGAAAATAAAAAGGTTTTCTTTAAAAAATTGTTGACCCCAAAAAAGGATGACAAAACATCTGCTTTCAAAAACCCACCTTGTCAAGAATGAAAAAAATAGCTAAAAGTTTTTATAATCTGTCTGAAATTTTTATAAATGTTTGTTGTATAAACCACTTTAAGGTCAAAAAATTCCTTTGTTTTCTTTTTTACATGCTAAAAAAACGGGGAAAGTTAGATTTGTTTTTTTCATCAGGTCATGACTATCTGTTTTTTTGGGGAAAAAATTACACAGTTGAAAGAAAAATTTTCTCCAGTGTCTTAAATTCATTTTGGGGTCGGGGAACTCGGGGAAAAAAAATTTTTTTTATCCCCAAAGAATTTGCTTACTTTTACTGTCACCCTGTAAAAACTTTTTTGTACAAAATTTAATTTTTTAGATTTGAAAAATTTTTAAAGAACAGTATAGAATTTCCAAAAAAATCCTTCTTTTTTAATTTTTTTGCAATATCTGTAGTTTTTATAACATATGCCAATATTTTAGTTTTTACAGTAAAACCTAAAATGACCTGATTTTGGGTCTGAAAAATCTCTTTAAAATTTTTTGGGAATTACTGTCATTGAAATAGGCAGAACGGGCTTTAAACAAAATTTAAAGGGGAATTGTGCAATGAAAAAAAAACTTTTAATTTTTAAAAAATAAAACTTAAAATGATTTATGAAAATTTTTTCTTTAATCAATTTTTTTAAGAAAAAACGTTTTTTTATGAAAAAACATTGTGCATGCACCCCTTTTTTAAACAAACAATGCATACACCCCTTTTTTTAAAACAGTACTGTTTTAAAGAAAAAAAATTAAATTAGGGCCTTTTTGGAGGGGAACAGGTTTTTCCCTTTTTAAATCTGAAGGGACGGGCCCCTTTCTTTTTATCCCCATTCCCTAGTTTCATCCCTGACCTAAAAGTCTAAAGACAAATATTTGACCAATTCCCTTGATTTTTCCAAAATTTAAATGGTAACCCTACTTGGCACACGGGGCAATTTTTTAAACCTTTTGGGGCAAAACTTTCTTTAATTCTAAATTTAACTTTTATGGGGTTTTGGCAACTTTTGAACTTTTTTAATTTAAAGGGGTAGCAAAAGCATGCCCTTTTCCTTTTCAATAGGGACGGGAAAGAAACCCCAAAAGGGCCCACTGGGGGGGGACAAAAAAATCTTATTAGAAATTTTTCCAAATACCATGCCAACGGGAAATCAAAAAATCGAATCTTTCCCACCGGGAAATTTCCCACCCAAAGAACAAGAGGGGAGAGTACCAAGTATCTGAAAATATATAAAAAAATTTTGTTTTATCAGACACAAAAAAAAAAGATATCAAAGGAGTACTTTGAAATGGAATTAACAAATTTTTGGGAACCTGAAACCTACCGGGGAAAATTAAAAGGTTCAAAAAAAAGAAGGATATTATGTTAATTGATAAAAAATGTGTGTGTTTTGGGCCCAAAGGGAATGATAGATCAGAAACCCGTAGACAATCCAAAATTAAGCAATAATTGCAAAACTTTACAAAAGTATTTAGACTCAGGGAAATTTTTTTTTTTTTGATGAAAACCTTCTCTTCCCAAAAATGACCGACATGGCGCTTTTGCTTACTCCCCCACCTGTCTTCTTGGGCCCCTGTCCGCCTCTTCACTTCCCCTTTATTTTGTTTGGCCTCACAAAAAAATTCACAGCTACATAATTACAATTTAAATTTTTAATTTTTAATTTCTATTAATTTTTAAATTCAAGTGAGTAATTTTTTAAACTAAAAGAAGTTTAACTGTCTTTAAATTGGGAAAAAAAAATATTTTAAAACTATTTGAAACAAAGAAATATATAATACTATTTCCCCGTATTGACAAAATTGTTACATAAAAGAAAATTTAAAAACATTTTAAAAATTATTTATGAAAAAAATTTCAATTGGGAAATTTTTTTTTTTATACAGAAAAAAAAAAACATCCAATGGGTTTCCTCTGTATTTAAAATATTTTGTCTACCAAACCCCCCCCCGGTTTTTATATTATAACATCAGGGCAACAAAAATAATAGTATTTCATCTATTTCACTTCATATTTTTTCCCAAATTTAACAGTACTTTGACTGTTTGGGAAAAAAAAGGCAGTCCCAAAAAAAAAACTTTTACAGTCATTGACTGTGGCAAAATAAAGGCAGTCGAAAAAAAAACATTTCAGTCCCTTTTAAAACTGTTTTCCTTTCATACCAGACGGGGGGTTCTGGATTTTTAACTGTTTCTGGAAAAGGTGTAAGATGACTCTCGGGGCTTTAAAAGTTTTTTCAGTTACAGGAATTTAAAATTTTTTTTTTATTCTATAATCACCCAAAAATAAAATCTTGAAATTTTCTAAACACTTTGAAAAACTAACAGAACCATGACCTTAAGATCTCTCCATTTCTTCTCTACCCGCTTTACCAAATTTCCCCTCCCTTTTCCCCCAACAGCATTGATTCTGAAAGTTAATACCAATTTTTGTTTAAATAAAAACAGAAAATTTTTTCCCTTTTTATTGTCATCAGAAAAACTTAGACTAGAAATTACTTTTTTTTATCTTAAAGATTTTGAATGACCGCCAATCCTACATTTCCCTTTTTTACAGCCATGTCCCCAGGGAAAAATCCCTAAAAAAAGACTTGGAAATTTTTAAAAAATTTCATAAAAAAGGGGAAAAATTACACAAGTTGAAATTTTTTGACAAAAACTTTTATTTAAAAATCAAAAGTTTTATACAAAATAACACTTTTTTTTCCCGGCAAAACCCTTTTAAAATTTTATTAAAATTTGAAAAATATAAAAATCTGAACTAAAATAAAATTAACCTATTGAAAAAAGAAAAGAAAAAAACATTAATTAAACTTTGAGAGGTTATTTTGTTTTTCTAACCCCGCTAGTATTTTTAAAAAAGGCCTGCTTTTTCCCATTGGACAGTACCATTTTTAGTTTTTGGGTAATTTTAAAAAATGAAAAAGAAAAGAGGGGCAGTGCAGATTAGGGGCAGGCTGCCCGGGATTTGAAAAAGCCACATGAAGAAAAAAGCTTTCCCCTCACTGGGTTATTATTTTTCACACTGTGTTTTTTTAAAATTTTTTAATTATTACATATTTAAAAGTAAAAAACTTTTTTTTGACTTTGGTGTATTTCCCTTTTTTTTCCTTTTATATTGGGAAAATTCCCCAAACTTAGTCGGGAAACTTAGTCCGGGAAACAATGTCCAAAATTCAGAAGTAAGCTGACTATTTCCTTTTGCTATTTTTAAATCATTAAGGACTTTAATTTTTTACTCTGCGAAGGCTTAAATTTCAAAATAATATTACACCGGGCCCTTTTTGTTGGAATTATATAACGACAAAAATTAATTTTTTTGTTTAAATTTTAAAAAAAGAAATTCGGTTTTTTAACAGGGCCCGGTGTCAATTTCTTTTTAAAAAGTAATTAATTTAAAAAAAAAAAAAACTTTTTAATTTTTTTTCATGGGGCTAAGTTTCACAAACTTGGGAGCGCTGCATTTTACCTAGAATTATAATAAACCAGAATGATTTTGGGCCCAAAAAGGGTCCAAAAAAAGTGAAATTTTTTTTGGTTTTAAAAAAGCAATCCAATTTAAAAATTAAAAGGGTCAATTTTCATGAACCTTAAAAAAATTTTGGGGACTTTGGGTCAGCCAGCAAAAGAAAAAAAAAATTTAATTTTTTGGGGTAGCCCCTAAAATACTCAATTAAGGGATAAAAATATTCTGCGGTTTAGAACAATTTCTTAGATTTCTTAAAATTGATCGGGAAAAATAATTAAAAATCCGATACTTAGATACACTAATAATATACATGTTTGATGCTTACCAGGGGATTTAATTCCCCATTAATCTAATGATAGTTAAAAATTAAACAAATAATTTCAAACTTACCTTTTTTGGGATTTAAACTTTTTTTTTGGGGGGGGAAATTTTTTTTACACGATCCGGGTTTTCCCGTGTTTTACCCTATAAAATAAAACCAATTTCTTTACCCGTTTGCACGACTGTTTTACTGGGAATTTTTTTTTCCATTATTTTGGGGCCTTCACGGTTTTGATGTTTAGATTGCACTAGAATAAACAAACCGGGAAAGTCGAACTATTTTGACTAGAGACAATTCGGACCATGTTTTTCCCGGGAAAAAAAACTTTTAACGTATGAAAGGATATATTTTTAAGGATTTTAAAAACCCCCAACAAATAGGCCCAAACCCCTTTGTTTTTTTATAAACACTTGGGGGGGCGGGGTTTTAAAAAACCATTTCCGATACCCACTTTTTATAGTTTCAGACCCCAAAAACCCGGGCCCATCAAAATGTGTGTTTTCCGGGGTAAACCCTTTTTCCCCAAATTTTTTTTTCCCCTTTAAACCCCTCCCCCAACAAAATAACCCCCCCTTCGCTCCACTTCGATTTTTTGTGACCCTTTTCGTCTGGGCATTTTGTGATAGAAAAAATTTGAGTCACCGGGAAATGTTACCCCAGACGTGACTCGCTGATTTATTGTCACGACAAAGAACCCGGACATTGTAGCGACACGATCCTACGACCCTTTAGTAAAACGGTGTAAACAAAGTCGCAGGGAAAAACGTCTGCGACCAATTTTTGTCGTTATCGCAACTTTTATAAAACGGGCCCCCCCCCCCCGAAAACCCCTGGAGGGTTAAACCCGTCTAAATTTTTTGAATTCGCAGGGGACCAGTCCCCAAGTCATTATCGCGTTCCCCCTTTTTTTTTCCCCCCGCTTATTAATTGACATTTTTTTTCCATTTTCTGGCCGATGCTTGATCTTTTAAATTAAAATAATATTTTTTTCAAACAACTTGAAATCATTCTTTTATTATTGTTGAGTGATGAATATTTTTTAGCAATTGAATGAAGTTCTGTATTCACTCCGGAAAGAAGTACTTCCTGTGAGCACCTATCCGCTAGGGTGCGCTTTTTAAAAACTTCCGACGAAACTTTTCAAATCCATCACCAAGTGTGCAAGTATACTTGCGTTACCGTAAAGCTCGATTCTCGAGCAGGCCCTTCGAGCCAGCTCTTCGAGGTCGCTAATATGAAATAAGGCAAAGCCTCAAAGCGAGCTCAAAGAAATCGGATTAAGCGAAAAATATTATGCATCATTTATTTGTCACAAAGAAACTATTCCCTACTCATAAGAATTCAGGAGAACCCATTCACTTGAAAAAGTCTATATTTAATGTCACCACACCTGTTACAGTGAATATCATATGTTGCAAAAATTATGGGAAGCCGGTGTCACGGTGACGTCATTACCGCGTTCCCGTTAATGTCATTTTTTTCATTTTCTGGCCGATGCTTGATCTTTTAAATAAATTTTTTTTTTGTTTCAAACAACTGGAAAGCATTCTTTCATTATTTCATTATTGTTGAGTGATGAATATTTTTTAGCAATTGAATGAAGTTCTGTATTTACTCCGGAAAGAAGTACTTCCTGTGAGCACCTATCCGCTAGGGTGCGCTTTTTAAAAACTTCCGACGAAACTTTTCAAATCCATCACCAAGTGTGGAAGTATACTTGCGTTACCGTAAAGCTCGATTCTCGAGCAGGCCCTTCGGGCCTGCTCTTCGAGCTCGCTATAAAGGTATATTATAAAACAAAAATATAAAAGTATATGGGTAATAATTACCCATATACTTTTATATTTTTGTTTGAAACTATTTATTTGATTGTAATATGAATATTTGATGGTGTTTTACAGGATTTTGATGATATTTTTTTATTTTTTAAAACGGGGGGGTTGTAGTGTGTGGGTTGGGGGGGTCCAGGTCACGCACCGGGCACCTGTGCGGAAAAACACAACTAAAAGTAATCATCCGAACATTGCGGAAAGAGTCAACTTCATAGAAATGTAGAAAAAGTGGCAATCAGTTAGCGAAGTAAACAATTTTTTGGCAAAATGCGTATATAGAACATACATTAGCTGAAACCTTATATTGCATATTTTTGAATGGAAGGGAATAGAGCTCTGACTGAGGCCCGATATGGGTAGCCGAATTCAGAGCTCTATGTATAGATCTAGAGAAAGCAGGGTGGCTTCTGGTGACTTTTCTCACCAAAACTATGCTTCCTCAGTTTTGAACAAAATATTCACAAATGGCTCGGAATGTAAAGAAAGGTCTATATAAGTTGATGAACGATACAAATCGGGGTCGGTGAAAGGGGTGCGGCTGGACTTTGGAAGGACTTGAACTAGGCTGTTTATTTATTCAGGACGAAATTTGTTATTCACAAATTAAGCAACATGAGCTCTTTTTCCAAACTTATTTGTTGTATACAAAATTTGCATTCACTTTACATTTTACTATGGAAAGACAAAAGCGTTAAACATTGCAGTAATAATATCAATGACGGTACTTTCCGCGAGATTGCACGCGTAATCTGACGTCCTTCACCAAAAACATGAACATTTAATTATAGCTTTAACTAATTTTTCTGACATCAAAGATCACAGCTCAATGATATGACTGTATAAATTATCACTGGAGTTAAACATATTTTAAATAAAAACCAGGAACTGTATTTTTATCAGAAGGCGAATTATAGTTGAACGTGGGCAGGTCTTTTTTACTGTGACTAAAAGATCGATCTCTTGACATTTATTTTGATTTTCTGATACTCCTGGAAAGCAAATCAGTTATTTTTGTAGCAAGCTGTAGTAAAATTGAATGGTATTTTTGTGCGTTTATATGGGCACGAACCACACTGGAAGGCTTCTTGCCAATCAATCAAAAGAATCGCTAGCGTGATTCATGAATTTGCATGAAGTCCCAGAAAATAGCATTCAGTTCTTAAATAAAGTGTGCATATGTGTTACAACGGAATATATGCAAATCACCTTGCAATAAATACTATAAACTACCTAGGAACTGATTAGACTGCTGAGGACAAACTTTTACTTATGCACAATTTCAAAACAGAAAAAAAAATGATGAAGCTATTTCAATAGATTCTTATTTCATTCTTCAAGTTCAAATATTTAATTACTAATGTCGTCTACACATTTCCTTTATTATCGTTTCGTGAACTTGGATTTTATATTTCAGCCTAAACATCTGTCACAAGACTATTGTCTCTGTATCATTATTTACTTGATTTCCAAGGATGTAGAGATACATTTTTTTGAAAATCAATGTTCATGGCAAGGACGATTGTTATATTAAAATGCAACATGCAACTTGTAAACATTGTAAACATGCAACAGATGGCTAAAATAACCTTGATCTAGAAATCAATATAATGCTTACAACATTATTCTTTAACTGCAATATTTAAAAGAGAATTTACGAAATTTACCGTAAATGCTGGTTATGAGCCTTTATTACATATGTGTATCCTAGGTTTAAAGAAATCGATGTATTACCGTATTTCAAAGGTATAATTGAGGTGTAGGATGTATAATTATTTCATGCGTTAAATAATTTTGATTGATGTATTTTTCTGGCAATACATTTTGGGAAATGGGTGTCAGGGCGTAAGAAGGTGACTGGTGTTGAAACTTTGTTTCTCTATAGTCCCCCTTCCCACGACTGGGTGAAGTAGGGATGAGTAGGTGCCTAGAAAGTATATTCTTAAGGTAGAAATTAATGAATTGATAGTTTATATGACTGATGTTGAGTGTTATACTAAGGCAATGCGGATAACAAAGCCTAAATGTAAATTTATGAATTTGTTCTTTTTGCTCCCGTTGATTCTCTTTGATTATGGGATAGATAATTTAGTTTTGTTTGAGCGTAGCGAAATAGGAAATAATTAAGAAATAATCAAGGCCTTCGAGTGGCTTATCGTCTAATTTCCCACGGTTCAGAGTTCAGATGCGTAGGAATTGAACCACGAAGGCGTTAGCCCGAGTGGTTAAATACTGAAGCATCTGAACCGTGGCAAATTAAACAATAAATCACAACATTTCCGTCTTTGTTTAACTGGAAATCAAATCGAGCCATGTTAGAATACTTGGGAATTCATAGTTGTTACAGACACAGTTGTTATTTTACTAGTGATGGACAATTGCCATTAAGAAGATTGTTCTTATGGTCAATAGTAGCTATAGTATATATGCATCTGAAATCATATGTGTATTTAGAATTTTAAATATATTTAGACTTAAATAAGTATTTACAATAACAAATGCAAGTGGAGCAAGAAAAAAACAAAATTTAGAAATTTTTATAGAAATTTTGATAAAAGAGCAACAGCAGTCTGCCATCACAAAAAATTATAACAAAGTCAAGGACCAAGACAACAGCATACTCATATGCTATGACATTGTCCATACCACCATACCTACTCCTGATCAGTATTTTATTGCTTCTATGGAGTTTTTAACCTTTTTATATTTTATTTTTGGATCTTAAATGATACTCAGCTGAGTAACCGAGTATGCCACGCTACGCGCATGATAGATCTTTGATATAGAGTATGTTTTACCATTAAGATAATAATATTTTTAATTAATCTATGGAGTTTTCAGATGTTCGTCAAAATCCCGATACGAACCTCTGACTTATTTCTGTCGTTTATTTGGTGAGCATGCGCACTCATAATTACTACCGGGAGAAGTTTCAGCCAATCAATGTTCGCCACTATTTGGCACGCCGAATTGAAATTTCAAACAATATGTAAGCACAGGAGTCTGAAATTCTATCAATAAGACCACAGAAGTCTATCTTTACAAAAAATACCCCCTATATATTGTTTATTTTATATATATAGGGGGTATTTTTTGTAAAGATAGACTTCTATGGTCTTATTGATAGAATTTCAGACTCCTGTGATGTAAGCAAGGTAGTTGCTAACGATGGATAAAGGCGATATTCCATGATTGCGATTAATAAAGATTAATTTCCATGTTAAGAAATTTACCTGAAGAAATAATAATATTCCTCGTAAGTCGGCATCGATATGAAAGGACGCGGCCACGCTTTTCACGGACGATTTTGATTGGTTCGCTACATTTTGTCACGAAACGATGCTGATTGGCTGAAACGCCCGGCTGTACATTTTCCAGGTTCACCCTGGAAATGATGCTGGAAATACCTGGTATTACATGGTAATCCATGGAAATTCCTGATAAATGATGACTTTTCCATATTCTGTTACATGAAATGTGGTATAATTTCCATGTAATGCGGAATTTTATTTCCAGCCTTTTCCAGCATAGGCTGGACTTTGATGGATAGAGGCTGGACAACAGAGGTAAAAGGCTGGAAACCTCTGGAAATGATTCCATGACAACATGGAAAGTGGAACTTAGTAATTTTTAAGGCTGGAAAAATATGGAAAAAACTTTGAAATTTTACAGACCACCATGGAAAGAACTTAGTTATTTTTTAATCAAAATAACTGAGGAATAAATTTAAAATGCTTCTTTTTCAGTCAAGGGTGGTATTTTAAGCGGCTGATCATGACTATTGCAAGCTTGCAGAAAGCTTACGCAAGCTTGCGTGTATTAACATACAGAATTCTGCAAGCTTTTTTAGTTGGAAATATGGAAAAAACTTTGAAATTTTACAGACCACCATGGAAAGAACTTAGTTATTTTTTAATCAAAATAACTGAGGAATAAATTTAAAATGCTTCTTTTTCAGTCAAGGGTGGTATTTTAAGTGGCTGATCATGACTATTGCAAGCTTGCAGAAAGCTTACGCAAGCTTGCGTGTATTAACATACAGAATTCTGCAAGCTTTTTTAGTTGCAAGCTTGCACAAGCTTTTTCTGTTAAAGCTGGACTTAAAAAATTTCATGCCAGTTGTAAGGTGGGAAGCAGTAAACAATTCTAAGTTGAGAAACATGGAAAAAATCTATAAAAATCATTATTAATTTTGATGATGATTTATTTTTATTTTAACATATTGGTATTCAAATTAAATGACATGAAACAAAGAATCTAGATATCAGGTAAACATTAATTTTATTTTTCTATATATGTCCATATAAGGGCATGTCACACTAAATACCAAAACTATCAATTTGTCTGCAGCATGCACAATATAAATAAGACAATAAAATATGACAAAAAATATCTTTAACACTTTTTTTATACATTTTATGTTGAGAATGTCTGAATTGATCATACAGAGAAAACTGTACAAGACTTAGTGTACATGTAAGTATATAAGTCATATGGAATAATATATGTTATACAGGTGATATTCTTTTAACTTTTACTCAGTAGCAAAGCTGCCATTTTTAGCAGATGGGGTTAGTTATATATAACCTGACAATTTTTTTTAAAAATTTCTGTCCAGAAAGAGGAAATCAGCTGGAAAAGGAAAAATCACATCATTGAAATTTTAAACTAATATTAAAATTTATTGAAATATCATGCTTTTTTTCTCCTAGAAAACAACAGCAGCACACAGTAATTGCATGAAATAGTACAATTCTTTTCACCAATTCATTAAAAGTTACCTGGCAAAGGGATTCCTAGATAAGTGATAAATCATTTGGGTCTATTAATCTACTACAGTGTAATGTATATTGCTTGTCTCACTACAGGAGATTATCTCATGCAGACTGATAAGATCTGGCACATGCTTTATATTTAGAAACTCATAACAAGAGATCAACCAATGAAAATAAAGTCAGGGAACTACTTCTGGGGGCTGTACATGTACCACAAAAAGTAATCCATAGTTTTTTTCTGTTTTATATCAGAGTAATCTTCAAAATTTATGAGTATGTGATTGAATGGAATAAAATCTTCCTCTAGTACAAAAATATTTTAACATCATAGATGTATCATTACCTTCATTAGCTGACTGTAAATGGCACATTTGCCCAAGAATATCAAAATTTCAAATCTACACAGGAAGTTCTTTGACAGAGAGCTGAATAGAGTAAATATTTGGGAGAGTGTTTCCCTAAATATTTTACTATGTGCAGCTTATTTCATCTTGGAAGTTAACAATAATTAACAGAATGCACCAGGTGAGTTCATAAAATTTATTTATTTTTAAACAGTAATCTAGATTACCTTTAACAATGTCAAAACTAGAACAATGGATTCTAACAGGAAGCAGGTGGTTTTGTCTTCACTGTGTAATGCAACAAATGATTTTTACTTCATGTCATTTTGTTCCACTGCAACTATTATGCAGCTGCAATTTCTAATCTATCATGCTTTTAATTTATAAGAAGGAAAATTGGATATTCTTTTTAAATGAAAATACCAAATGGAACAAAAAAAATTAGGCCAGTAGAGTTATCTCCACAGGTGGCACTACTGAGTAAACAATGCTTCCCAGTCTGCTAACTACAGTATTACACAGTATATTCAAGGAATATTTGGTTTAAATCAATGTTTTTAACCTGTTATTATATGAAAATTATTTTTCAACAGGAAGAAATGTTTATGGATAATTTAGTTATTATTATAGATCATTATACCCTTTATTGAAACAGCAGAACATTTTATCGAATATTTAGCAAAAAAACACATATTAAGCAGCTTTTTATTATTTATAGGTACTTTTATTGTAACTTCTTCTTTTGTTAATTCTGATATCTTTAACTACATTTATCTTTTCAATATTAATATGATTTTCAAATTTTCAACAAAAAAAGTAGCAGCTTTAATAATGGGAATTGCATGTCTAGTCCAAGTCTATTATAACTTTTTAGAATTTTTATTTTTAGAATTGTGAATATAGCCAGTCTATAATTATCTAAGGTCCAATATCATATGATAATATTAAAATCTGTAAATTAGACTGGCATTTGTCACAATAACATAAATTTTTAAAAATCACATTTTTTCAATTTTGTGACAAGTTCTTTATTATCAGTCTTGCGGCTAGTCTAGTCTAGTCCACCTACTTATGATAGTCTTTGTCTAATATTTACCCATTTCAACAAAATAAACTGGAATGTACCAGTAAATAAAATTTCTATGGTCCAAGGTTAAATGTAAAGATTTAGGTTTTCCCTTTAGGAGTCTTACAGAATATTGACATATATTATTATAATTTGCAATGTTCAGGGAGATTATTTGAGCCTATCATAATTTAACTTATGGAAAATACATATGTATATCAAACATTCCATGACATTGAATAAAAGGCTAATACATATACAAATCATTTTTATTACAAAATTTGCAAAGGCATATTTTATTTACTTTCAAGTAACTTTTTTTATTACGAGGTGCAGTGAATAATGCATATATTATTCATAATTTGTAATTTTAAATGTGTGGCAAAATTTAAAAATTGTTTTACATAATCTAATGCAAAATTTGTTTAATGGGCAGTTATTTATACTTGTATAACAGCTTTCACATTTTGTTACATGCTAAATTACATAACATATAAGTAACTTCTCCAACTACTATGAAGCCAAAAAAGTATAAACAGTACTGTCCACTGATGAATGCATCAGACATTTTTGGCCTCATTATTCATCACAATGTACAGTTTCAATTTTAGATCATTATAACCAATAATAAACTATGAAAAAATTATGGACATCTAAGTGTTAAATTAAATCTATTTTTCAGGTATAGCATCATAAGTGTATATAAAGTATCAGCACACATGAATGAATTGAGACATGTTTAGTGATCCAATGTATTGTGTTCAAAGGCTCCATCCAACATTTCAAAGACATGTAAGTATACTGGCATTATAGCAGGTTTTATAATTACCCCCCTTGTATCAAGTCCACACCAATATTATTATGTATAATGGTTAAGAAGTACCAAATTAAGTAATCACTTGGCAGTCAACACAACTTGGGATGTCAGTGCAGGTAACTGGTTGAAATCAAACTTGTTACTATTTATACAATAAGAGCAATGCATAAGTTCAACCTATTAATCACTAACCCAAAACACTGAAAATATCTGTCTGCCTTCACTGGAACCTTATTCTACCAACATTTGAAATCAAATTGAGAAATAAAGCTTTGTGAAAATGCAACAAGTAATGTTATTACTTGCAGTGTTGCCTGTATCATAAAGATGCACTAACTTTGAATACCATGTAAGATATTAATTTTATTTTGAAACTGTGAACTATGGACAATACTAATGAAGAAACTGCTTTAATGGTTTAATATCTAGTGATTCATTATTTCAACAGGTCATAGCAGTGGAGCAAATGGTGGCAAATGATGGCTTTGTGGTGGTTAGTGAAAAACTGTGGCAATCTACATTGGTGGTGGCAAACACTGACAGAAAATTTCTGGACCAGCAGTGACATTAAGTTGAAAATAATGACATATTTTACACTGTACTGAAGATGTAATTGCGAAAATTACTCAAAAAATAATATATCTCATTCAGTGATTTGTTGCTGAATGAATCCTTGTTTGGAGTTCAGATGCGAAGGAATTGTATCATGAGAGCGCAACATTACTGAAAGGATTTTCTTCAAACTTTCACACGTGAACAATCTTGACTGGTAGATACAACTACAATTACATTGCATTCAAAATCAGTGGCACAGAAACTGGTAGGGGACTATGTATTGCCTTGCAATACTTTGAACAGCACCTTGTTGTTTTATATGTGTAACCTGTAAATGATTATTGGTGTGTTTTATAAAGTTAAGAAGTCCTAGATGAAATTTTTAGTTTTTGATTTTAGCCTCACCTATGGACATGCAATGCTTAGGGGAGCTCATTTGTGATCATCCTTTGTCCAAGACTGTGAATCAAACCTACAACCTGCTGCACACAGCATTTTCATTAAGGATATAATTATATGGGGTATAACTTTTTGCTATTTCAAGACCCTTAGAACTAGGCTGGAATATTTTCCAGGTTATACCAGCTCATTTTCCAGCATTCCCTGGAGAATTTACCATGGTAAAACCTGGAACATTTTCCAGGCTATGCTGGAAAATGTTCCAGGCATTTCCAGACTTTGGTTAAAAAACGGTCCGAATACTCCAGGTTCATGGAAAAACAGGAATTTTATTCCTGGCAGCCTGGAAGATGTTCCAGATTTTACCATGGTATATTTTCCAGGGATGCTGGTATATCATGGTACATATTCCAGCCTTGGCTTTTTCAAATTTTCCGCATTGATAATTTGGTTAGGCTGGAAAAGGCTGGAAACTTAGTCCGAATACTCCAGGCTTTTTTTTTCAATGGAATTCCATGGTAAACCCTGGAACTATTTCACCCGGGCGTTTTACTTGTAATGTAACCAAACCACAAATACAGGGTTCTCACTAGCAATTTCAAGTTGCAGTCCTAGGACTCCCAAAGCTGAAAAAGTTGCAGTCCCAACTACTGACTAGACTTACGGACAGACTTAAACGTTTCGTCAAAACACAGGCCTCTGTTGTACTGTCAAATTAAGTGTAGGCAGACAGACATTTTGTAAACACAATTCTTCACTTAAATATTGTTAAGGTGTGGTAAAAAGGTAAAGATAAAATAGGCCGCATGTAGTCAAAAATTAATGTAGGAAAAAATCACCCCTGGACAACACCCCCCCCCCCCACCCCCTGCTGTTTCTGATCTTCCTGGACGAAACCCCCCAGTGAAGTTATCAAGTTGGACAAAATCCCCCTTGAGAAAATATCAAGTTGTCCAAAAATCGCTCCTGATAATTTTTTCTTTACTGGCACCTTTTTATTTCAGAATGGAAACGTATATAAACATACAGTGAAAAGAAAATATATAAACAATTACTACTTTTATTTTAATACTCATTAAGAGCACAATGTGTCTAAAATACAAGAATGCACAGTATGTCTATGACCAACATATTAATAAATGCTTCCTGAAATAACATCAGTGATTTTGCAGAAAAATAATCACGTTACAAAGACCGGCATCGACAGCATCTTTAAATTACTCGGACATTCATAATTATGTCTCCCCTAGGAGACATATTGTTTTTGCCCTGTCCGTCCGTCCGTCCGTACGTCACACTTCATTTCCGAGCAATAACTGGAGAACCATTTGACCTAGAACCTTCAAACTTCATAGGGTTGTAGGGCTGCTGGAGTAGACGACCCCTATTGTTTTTGGGGTCACTCCGTCAAAGGCCAAGGTCACAGGGGCCTGAACATTGAAAACCATTTCCGATCAATAACTAGAGAACCACTTGACCCAGAATGTTGAAACTTCATAGGATGATTGGTCATGAAGAGTAGATGACCCCTATTGATTTTGGGGTCACTCCGTCAAAGGTCAAGGTCACAGGGGCCTGAACATTGAAAACCATTTCCGATCAATAACTAGAGAACCACTTGACCCAGAATGTTGAAACTTCATAGGATGATTGGTCATGAAGAGTAGATGACCCCTATTGATTTTGGGGTCACTCCGTCAAAGGTCAAGGTCACAGGGGCCAGAACATTGAAAACCATTTCCGATCAATAACTAGAGAACCATTTGACCCAGAATGTTGAAACTTCATAGGATGATTGGTCATGAAGAGTAGATGACCCCTATTGATTTTGGGATCACTCTGTCAAAGGTCAAGGTCACAGGGGCCTGATCATTGAAAACCATTTCTGATCAATAACTAGAGAATCTCTTGACCCAGAATGTTGAAACTTCATAGGATGATTGATCATGAAGAGTAGATGACCCCTATTGATTTTGGGGTCACTCCGTCAAAGGTCAAGGTCACAGGGGCCTGAACATTGAAAACCATTTCCGATCAATAACTAATTTTAATGGTGCTGGCCCCGTGTTCACAAAACATTTTTCGGTCTCAGCTGAGTTTGAGTTTGAAATTTTCATATCAATTTTACTAAAACTTAAAGGTTAACTTCCATCTGAGACAGACCATCAGTACTGAATAGCCACTTGAGAATAGTTATTGACTTAAAATTTAGTTTAAAACATGCTATTTAGATATAAATGACAAATAAAGTTTCATTATCAAACTCAGCTGAGACTGAAAATGTTTTGTGAACACGGGGCCTGATCATCAAACTGAATGACCCAGAATGTTGAAACTTCATACGATGATTGGTCATGAAGAGTAGATGACCCCTATTGATTTTGGGGTCACTCTGTCAAAGGTCAAGGTCACAGGGGCCTGAACATTGAAAACCATTTCAGATCAATAACTTGAGAACCACCTGACCCAGAATGTTGAAACTTGATAGGATGATTGGTCATAAAGAGTAGATGACCCTTATTGATTATGGGATCACTCTGTCAAAGGTCAAGGTCACAGGGCCTGAACATTGAAAACCATTTCTGATCAATAACTAGAGAACCACTTGACCCAGAATGTTGAAACTTCATAGGATGATTGTACATGCAAAGTAGATGACCCCTATCGATTTTGGGGTCACTCCATTAAAGGTCAAGGTCACAGGGACCTGAATATTGAAAACCATTTCCAGTCAGTAACTTGAGAACCACTTTACCCAGAATGTTGAAACTTAATAGGATGATTGATCATAAAGAGTAGATGAACCCTAACGATTTTGGGGTCACTCTGTTAAAGGTCAAGGCCACAGGGGCCTGAACATGGAAAACCATTTCCAGTCAATAACTTGAGAACCTCTCGACCCAGAATGTTGAAACTTTATAGGATAATTGTTCATGCAGAGTAAATGACCCTTATTGTTTTTGGGGTCACTCCGTTAAAGGTCAAGGTCTCAGGGGCCTGAACATTGATAACCAGTTCTGATCAATAACTTGAGAACCACTTGACCCAGAATGTTGAAACTTCATAGGATGATTGAACATGCAGAGTAGATGACCCCTATTGATTTTGGGGTCAGTCTATTAAAGGTCAAGGTCACAGTGGCCTGTTCATGTAAAATCAGTTTTTGGAAATAACTTGAGAACCACTTGACCTACAATGTTGAAACTTAATAGGATGATTGGACATGCAGAGTAGATGACCCCTATTTTTTTGAGGTCACTTGATCAAAGGTCAAGGTCACAGGAGCCTGAACAGTGACTTGAGAACCACTAGGCTACGAGTGTTGAAATTTAGCGGGATGACTGGACATGCCAAGTAGATGATCCCAATTGCAGCCAACCATCAGTGTCTCTTTGACTTTCGCTCCTGACCCCTATTGACTTCTTGCCTATAGGACTTTGCATTGGGGGAGACATGCGCTTTTTTACAAAAGCATTTTCTAGTTAAGCCTAATTATCACTTTCATAAAAAAGATTCTAAAAAGTTCTTTAAAATTGGTAATTAGTATGTGAGAAAACAATCGGAGTTACTTCGAACACTACGTAATCCGTCGTTAGCAATTAGAAATTGTCACCTAGGCAATCACACCGACAATCACATGTATTGAGTTGATCTGTCTCGCGGTGAAGTGGAAACGGGCAACGCTGATTGGCTGTACGCGGCTATCGGTGACAAGCGAGTAACTCCGCCAACATAATTTGCTCTCAAGTCAAACCTTGTGTATTCGCAATTTATGTAATCAATTATTTTCACTGCGTCTCACTGCAGAAACGTGCGTCCGGGGACTCCCAAGCTGCAGTAAACACGCGTATACCGGGACCAATTATGCGTACAGGGACGCCGATTTCGGCGTTTCCGAGAACCCTGAAATATCGGCGAAATGTGCCGAAAATGGGAAGACGGTAGACCTCTGGTATGCGAGAATGACCATATCCGGACGACCACCAAACCGGACAGTCCCGTAAATGCTTTATTTCGGTCTTTAAACTTGCTCATCTGTTCATGATCAAATGGACGCTTGTTTTTCAACAACACAGCAAAGTTACAACAGATAAATTTAAGTATTTTACAATAAATGCTACATTTCATTTCGTCTGCACTCACGAAACATGTTTACATGTCGGGGGAAGTGACGTGATGTGCATGCACAGTATTTCCATGAGGTCCCGCCATAAATCTAAAGGCCACATGCAAATTTGAGGTAAGCAGACGAGACGTTTAGTAATTAAACACTTAAACCGGGGGAATACAGCTTTAATTTATAATTCAGCGCATGATTTTAATACACCCTAAAACACATTTTCATATCAAAATAACTACTTCGAAAAGTGGAATTTTAAAAGATTCAGTCTGAGTCAGGAGAGATAGATCATATCATCGATTCAAAAGAGGTAATTCATACAAATCTATGACTGTACGGCTACTTTCCCTTGGTTGAAAATAAAGTTGAATTCAATACTGAACGTAAATTGAAGATCAATAAAGTGACAACTCGCTGTCCATATATGGTCCGGAAACATGGTACGTACTGTTAAACCTTAAAACAATGTGATTCAGTGGCCCTTAGTTTGGGCCTCAAAAAAGTACTTGACCTAATTTTAGAAGTAAACAAAATAGCTCTTCAGTTGGGAGGAGAACCTAGCTTTGTTCACGTGAAATTTCAACCATTTGATATATCTATTTCCCGAATTATCTTGAAAAATATTACAAAAGTGTCCGGTTATAGGACGCTAACCAGTATATACATTACGTTTCTACCAGACTTACGGGGCATCATTACGCCGACCCGAGCTTTGAATGCTATCTGGATAATGTGTTTTACAATTTATACATTTTTTTTTTTTCAGTTTATAATATAAAATGTTTTATATGCAATAAAACATGCCACTATTCAAGTATTTTAGTTCTGGTATTAAATTCATATATACATTACGCCCCATTTTGCACCATTACGCATCATTTTGCTACATTACTTTATTAAAGGGAATTCCTATAGTTTTTTATGCCTATCTTTCTGCGCAGCCGACACTTTCTATGGAAAACTGAAGTGAAGTCGACATTTGTTAAAACATGTAACAGACAATCTTAAATATGAGGAATCTTGAATGAAATAACATTTTTGATAAGTTTTATCAGTAATCAAATGTTGATACTGGTTTATGTTATATTGACAAGTATCATGCCTGACAGGTATCTTGCCATTTTTGTAGTTGTGTTTTCACATCACGTTTTAGTACAAAGACAGTGTTGTTCATATAATGTAAGACAATTGACTTAGTACTGATAAGACAATATCACCTTTCAGATTATTTAGTATTCAATTATAGTAAGAATTAAGAATTTTTAAAACTTTTTTTAACTTCTAGCAGACATACATGTAATCAGTTTGGCCAGGTTCGCGCCATTTTCTGTCCGAACAGGTGTTGTATTCTAGCAGTCTTAACAAAATATTTAGCCTGGTGACCCATACATTTTTAGCTATTTTTATGCTCACATTTATTTAACAATTATCTATACACAAGAAAAACAGGAAAAAATTCTATGAAACAGTTTTTTCAAAATTTAAAAAGAAATATTCTTCAATATAGGTATTTTTCATTGAAAAAAGTTCATAAAAAGTGAATATGAAACAATATTTTTTTTTCATTTGTACCCATTATTGTAAGGATATAGTATTACAAATATTACTATGATATCAAATGAGCATATAATAAAATCTGTAAAAAGAATAAACCTTATTGTGCTGTATTGATGTATATTTTGGTTGGTATTTATAAAAAAAACAGAAAATTATAAAAATGTTGAAAAATCGCCGACAGTTTCAGCAACAGTGGGTGTTTTCAAAACAATTTTTCACAAAAACAAGCCTGGTGACCCATTGTTTTTATTTGTTCATTGTTTTCAGCACAAATTTTCCTATCATATAATTATGTGAATTTGAAAATATTCTATGAAAGGAAAAAAACTATAGGAATTCTCTAAGGCAGACCTGTCGCGCACCCCCCCCACCGAGTTAACTTTAGAACGGCGGCTAATCTGTTGTATTTATTGGTACCTGGTCAAAATGACTGATATGGTACCATAACTCGCATATGTTGAAATATTTATAAGGGATTCTTACAGGTCACAAAGACAGTAGCTCACTTGGCAAGTTGATCAGGTTGAGGAAATCTACAGATTATCTGTAAATTTAGGTCTACATGCCATCTATAAATTTACAGATTAAGTGTTTGAAAACTGCGAAAAATATATTTAAACTTAAATAGTAACTCCTAATTTTATTGAATTATTTATATTATGCATACTAGTCAAAAATATTCGACGTTTATGGCAAGCCAATTGTCCAATAATTACGTGAACCCTAGTTCACGGTCGAAAAACTAGGATTAACGATCGATAAACTAGGTTTTTCGAATACTAACCTATATTTTCGAGCAAAAACATAGGATAACGCCGTGAACCATAGATCACGCTCGTAAATGTAGGTTCACGATTGTAAACCCCTGTTCACGGTCGTAAACATAGGTTCACGTTCGTAAACTATGGTTTATGAGCCTGAACCGGGGTTTACGAGCGTAAACATAGGATAACGATCGTAAACATAGGATAACGAGCGAAACTCATAGTTCAATCGAGAAACCTAGTTTATCAAACGTAAACCATGCCCGTCTGTAGAATGTCCATGGACAAGCAAGGTTTTCCATGGAAAAATTCCCTGGACACTGTATAGCATTTGCAAATATACATGTATATAGCTGGTAACACCTGGACATTCCAATAAAGATAAAGAACCAATAAAAATGCAGGCTACTTGTGACCTAACAAATATAGTCCCAATTTTTCTGTTCGTTCTCCTGTGATCTTTGCAAATTCTGTGAGCTAAAAGATTGTCAAATTCACTCTTGTATTGTATATACATATCTGTTTTCATAACATTCTGGGTATTCACATCAGTAACTAATTGTACTGAAGAAAATTGCTCATGAATACCAAAAATTTGAATGTAAACAGGAAGTGCTTTGTTCTTATTGTTAGAGGCACATGGAATGGAGCTATCTAACTGGAAACTCTAAAATGCTTTTAGAAGGACACCTGAGGTAAAAACATTATACTTCCTAATTTCAAATGTAATTTAAACCTATAATACATCACAGGACTAGGAAATTATAGATTGAAGCAGGAACTCTATTCATCTCAATGGCATAAACTTTCATCTGGTTACAGGTAATTTCTGTTCAGGAATGTGTGAATGATAGATAATAAATATACTTCTCTAGCAACAGTTTATCTAATACTTGATGACATATTCAGTACATAATTTAGGTAATTAGTACTTAAATCACTTTGAACCACTGACTTAATTGCATTTTAAATGTTATAATTTTACCTTTCTGCTTTCAAATAAAAGTGTGTGCATATAAAGTTTTATAAGAAGTATGTCCTCAACACATATGTATGAATCTATATGGTCAGAGAAATTTGAGTGCTTCAATGAACATGCTATAGGATGAAAAGATATCACAGACTGACCTGAGACTCAATACAAATTGTGCAAGTGTCAAAGTTTGAACCAAGAAATTTATCATTATAAATCTTTTGTTTCTGACTGAGCTACTAACAACATGATTTTTCAGTAAGAAACTTGGTGTATCAGAGAATATTTCCATGTGTACCATTGAATATTTCCAGGGATACCAGGGAATATTTCCAGGTGTACCAGGGAATATTTCCAGGGTTACTATGGAATATTTCCAGGTGTATCAGTGAATATTTGCAGGGATACCAGGGAATATTTCCAGGGATACTATGGAATATTTCCAGGTGTACCAGGGAATATTTCCAGGGATACTATGGAATATTTCCAGAAACATTAACAGACTAAACCTTTCAAATTGTCCATGGAACACTGGATTTTTTCCATGGAAATCTGTTCCAATACTCTATGGAATAATTCCATGTACTTCTCCATGGAAATCCCTGGACATTCTACAGAAGGGCGGTTTACAGTCGATATATTAGGATTATAGAATCAACAATGAATTTCGGGCGTGAACATGGGTTTACGGCCATGAACCTATGTTTACGACCTGAACCTATATTTTCGAGCATGAACCTATGTTTACGAACGTGAACTTGGGTTTACGAGCGTGAACTTAGGTTAACGTTCGATAAACCAGGTTTTTCAAACGTAAAACCATTTTTAGCCCACCATCATCAGATGGTGGGCTATTCAAATCACTCTGCGTCCGTGGTCCGTCGTCCTTCCGTCCGTCAGTCCGTCCGTCCTTCCGTCCGTTAACAATTTCTCGTTATCGCATCTCCTCAGAAACTACTGGGGGGATTTTAACCAAACTTTGTCAGAATGATGTATTGGTACCCTAGTTGTGTCCCCCTGAAAATCAGACTGGTTCAACAATTTTTTAGTGAGTTATGGCCCTTTGTTTATTTCTATAATTTACATAGATTTATATAGGGAAAAACTTTGAAAATCTTCTTGTCCAAAACCACAGAGCCTAGGGCTTTGATATTTGGTATGAAGCATCATCTAGTGGTCCTCTACCAAGATGATTCAAATTATTTCCTTGGGGTCTAATATGGCCCCGCCCCGGGGGTCACATGGTTTATATAGACTTATATAGGGAAAAACTTTGAAAAACCTCTTGTTCAAAACCACAGGGCCTAGGGCTTTGATATTTTGTATATGACATCATCTAGTGGTCTTCTACTAAGATTGTTCAAATTATCCCCCTATGGTCAAATATGGCCCCGCCCCAGGGGTCACATGGTTTATATAGACTTATATAGGGAAAAACTTTGAAAAACCTCTTGTTCAAAACCACAGGGCCTAGGGCTTTGATATTTTGTATATGACATCATCTAGTGGTCTTCTACCAAGTTTGTTCAAATTATCCCCCTAGGGTCAAATATGGCCCCGCCCTGAGGGGTCACATGGTTCATATAGACTTATATAGGGAAAAGATTTTAAAATCTTGTCAATAACCTACAACATTCAAATTTGGACCACATGTATGGTTTTGAGTGGCAAGATGAACCTTGACATGAGTTGACCTTGATTTTGACCTAGTGAGTAAGTGACCTACTTTCACATTTCTGTAGCTACTGCCTTCAGATTTGGACCACATGCATAGTTTTGTGCACTGAAACAAACTTTGACCTTGACATTGACCTAGTGACCTACTTTCACATTTTTGAAGGTACAGGCTTCAAATTTGGAACACATGCATAGTTCTGTGTTCCGAAATAAAATTTGACCTTGATTTTGACCTAGTGACCTACTTTCACATTTCTCGAGCCACAGCCTTCAAATTTGGACCACTTGCATAGTTTTGTGTACCGAAATGAACTTTGACCTTAAGATTGACCTAGTGGCCTATTTTCACATTTCTGTAGCTACAGGCTTCAAATTTAGACCACATGCATAGGATTGTGTACCGAAACAAACTTTGACATTGACCTAGTGACCTACTTTCACATTTTTGAAGGCACAGGCTTTAAATTTGGACCACATGCATAAATTTGTGTTCTGAAGTGTAATTTGACCTTGATTTTGACCTAGTGACCTACTTTCACATTTCGTCCTTGAAATTGATCTAGTGACCTACTTTCACATTTCTCAAGCTACAGCTTTCGAATTTGGACCACATGCACACTGTTGTGTACGGAAATGAAATTTGACCTTGAGCTAGTCAGTAAGTCTTGAAATTTGGAACACTCAAAAATGGTACATTGGTGGGCGCCAAGATCACTCTGTGATCTCTTGTTTTCAAATACTAACCTATTTTTTCGAGCGAAAACATAGGATAACGTCGTAAACCATAGTTCACACTCGTAAACGTAGGTTCACGTTCGTAAACCCAAGTTTACAGTTGTAAACATAGGATAACGACCGAAATTCATAGTTCAATCGAGAAACCTAGTTTATCGAACGTAAACCATGGTTTACGATTGATATACTAGGATTATGAAATCAACTATCAATTTCTGCCGTAAACCTATGTTTACGGTCGTGAACCTAGGTTTACGGCCGTGAACTACAGTTTACCTTCGTAAAACCGTTTTTTATCGATTTGTAACAATATGGCAAGCCAAGTGTCCAATAATTACGTGAACCGTAGTTCACGGTCGAAAAACTAGGATTAACGATCGATAAACTAGGTTTTTCGAACGTAAAACTAGGTTTTTCGAATACTAACCTTTATTTTCGAGCAAAAACATAGGATAACGCCGTGAACCATAGTTCACGCTCGTTAATGTAGGTTCACGATTGAAAACCCCAGTTCACTGTCGTAAACTATGGTTTACGAGCGTGAACCGGGGTTTACGAGCGTAAACATAGGATAACGATCGTAAACATAGGATAACGACCGAAACTCATAGTTCAATCGAGAAACCTAGTTTATCAAACGTAAACCATGGTTTACGGTTGATATATTAGGATTATAGAATCAACAATGAATTTCGGACGTGAACATGGGTTTACGGCCATGAATCTGTGTTTACGGACGTGAACCTATATTTATGACCGTGAACCATAGTTTACGGACCTGAACCTATATTTTCGAGCGTGAACCTATGTTTACGAACGTGAACTTGGGTTTACGAGCGTGAACTTAGGTTTACGTTCGATAAAACCAGGTTTTTCAAACGTAAAACCAGGTTTTTCAAATACTAACCTATTTTTTCGAGCGAAAACATAGGATAACGTCGTAAACCATAGTTCACGCTCGTAAACCTAAGTTTACGGTCGTAAACATAGGATAACGACCGAAATTCATAGTTCAATCGAGAAACCTAGTTTATCGAACGTAAACCTGGGTTCACGAGCGTAAACTGTAGTTTACGCCCGGTATCTGATGTTTTCACTCGGAAATATAGGTTAGTATTTGAAAAACCTAGATTTACGTTCGAAAAACCTAGTTTATCGATCGTTAATCCTAGTTTTTCGACCATGAACCGGGGTTCACGTAATTATTGGACAATTGGCTTGCCATACACGTTCATATTGCTTTATATATTTGTGACTGGCAATCTAAAGCGTAAACATCAAAACTTTAGAGGACCAGAATATTTGGGGATGAATCAAAGTACACAGTCATGTAAAGTTATTGGATTTACTGCGTGTAATTAGTGTATACACACAGTAAACATTAATCGTATACAGTACATACATAGGTTTAAATTATCATAACTTTAGTAATTTTGGATACTATTTGATATTTTTTTTTACATTTAAATGAATGAGCCACGCCGTGAGAAAACCAACATAGTGGCTTTGCGACTAACATGGATCCAGTCCAGCCTGCCCATCCGCGCAGTCTGGTCAGGATTCATGCTGTTCGCTAATGGTTTCTCTTAAGGCCATACCAAATTGATTTGTCGTTCATCGGAACTTAGTAACAGGTTCAGCACTCTCAGTTTAGCTGGATCTAAAGCCGCAGCTATGATAAAAACAAAATATAAAAAAGCGGCATTTAGAGTTTTGGAAGCCAGGACTAACCGCATCAGTGATTCCATTCCCGAGAAAAAAAATTCAGCCGCCGCACGTACTTATAAAAATCTCCGAAATTTTTTTTTTTTCTGATTTCGCGGTCCGGAATGACAACGGGAAAACAGGTTTTATCGCTGTTTTAATACGCCAAAGTGATATTGATCGGAATTCATGCGTCCGTAATACATGTAGCTGATGACTTAAACTCAAGAAGTCAGGAATAATGGTGTTGTTCATCATTTGTTTTAAATCTGGAGTGTAAAGTAAAAACAAAGTGATTCAGTGAGTTTTGGCAATAATTTATTTGCAAAATCATTCATGTAGTCTTTAAAACATATAGAAAAGCTATCTACTGTGTTAATCACACTGTAAATGTTTGATTTCTGTGTTATTCTTAAAGAAATGTTAACTTTATTGTATAATCATCACCGCCTCCTCTATAGTCCAAACTGGGGGAAAAATACCCGCTCACTCCATGTAAAATTTACCCGCCTCTGAAAAAATCAAAATTGAGAAAAAAAAATTCGCTGACTCGCTCCCATTTCTTTTTCAAAAATGTTCTAAGAACTATTATTCGATTTGGTATGGCCTAATGGCAATAGGCTTTGAAAGCGAAAAGCAGGCTGGTCTGAATCCATGCTGGTCGCAAAAGCACTATGTTGGTTTTCTCATGGCACGGCTCAAATCAATGAGGAATTGAATCCCCTTTTGATACATTAAGTGGTAGTAGCTGACAGAACAGTTTTATTAACGAAATTATTGTTTATTTACCCTACAAGATATTTTTTTATGTGAAAGTAAACACCCTTCAACATTTATACATGAGTTTATAAAGGACACAGTATTACTTTGTATATATAGTCTATACACTGTCAGTGATCACATACTGAATGATCTCTCTTGGTCACAACTACTGAACTAGATTTTGCTTAGCATATGATAGTCTAACAGTTTCGTTCTTCTTTATCACAAAGCATTCTGTAACTGAACACAAGTTTTATAGTTTTTTCGTTCCCAAGTCTGTTTCTGAGTTTTGTGTGAATAATACCAAAATTTCAAAACACCCTTTCTGTTGACACAGAAGATGCATATCTAGAAGGTTTTTTGGCTACCTAGTACCCTATAGAGTTGTCAAAGGCTGATCTAAAACCCAACACACTGCAACATTTCAGTCTGTGAGCTTTCAGTCCCTAAATTTTGGTACTAACCACAGTGCCAGTCTTTACATTTTGCAATCTTTTTGTGCCTCCCATGAGTGGTGGGGGCATAATTATAGATTTGGTCTTGTCCGTGCGTGCACGTCTGTCCGCCCGTCCATATGAAGTTCAAGGCGCGCCTAGCTCGAAAAGTATTTGATATAAATTGATGAAACCTTGCATGAGTCTTTATCATGATATGAACTTGCGCACCTTCTAATTTTCATCTGGCTCCACCTCCTATTTTCAGAGTTATGGCTCCTGAAATAGTCAAAAATGCACATTTTCACCTTGTGACATGCCTAGCTCAAAATGTATTTGATATAAATTCATGAAACCTTGCGTGAGTCTTAATCATAATATGAACTTGTGCACCTCCTATTTTTCATTTTGGTCTGCCCCCTTTTTTTCAGAGTCATGGCCCCTGAAATAGTCAAAAATGCACATTTTCACCTTGTGACGCAACAAACTCAAAACTTATTTAAAATAAATGGTTGAAAACTTGCATAAGTCTTTATCATGATATAAACTTGCACACCTCTTATTTTTTGGCTGGCTCTGCCCCCTATTTTTAAAGTTATGGCCCCTGAAATAGTAAAAAAATGCACATTTTCACCTAATTATGTGCCTAGCTCAACAAGTGAGGGTTAAGTTTCATGGTTATATGTGATGGCCACATTTAAATTGTTCACACTTCTAACTTTAAGCCCCTAATCTTGATCAATAACTACTCAGTCATCATCATAATAATATTATTTAATAGATTTTTAGCTCGCCTATTCATAGAATGGTAGAGCTATTGGACTCGCCCATGCGTCCGCGTCCCGATTTGGTTAAGGTTTTGTACGTAAGCTGGTATCTCAGTAACCACTTGTGGGAATGGATTGAAACTTCACACACTTATTCACTGTAATTAAACTGACCTACATTGCACAGGTTCCATAACTCTATTTTGCTTTTTTACAAAATTTTGCCCCTTTTTTGACCTAAAAATTTTTGGTTAAGGTTTTGTATGTAAGCTGGTATCTCAGTACGTACTAATGGGAATGGATTGAAACTTCACATACTTGATCACTGTCATGATCTGACATGCACTAAACAAGTCCCATAACTCTACTCTCTTTTTTTTCAAAATTATGCCCCTTTTTCGACTTAGCAATTTTTGGTTAAATTTTTGTATTTAATCTGATATCTCAGTATCCACTAATTGGAATGGATTGAAACTTCACACACTTGTTCACTGTCATGATCTAACTTGCACTGTGAAGGTCCCTTAACTCTACTTTGCATTTTTACAAAATTATGCCCCTTTTTCGACCTAGCTGTTTTTGGTTAAGTTTTTGTATGTAAGCTGGTACATGTATCTCAGTATCCACAAATTGGGAAGAATTGAAACTTCACACACTTGTTCACAGCTGTCATGATATGACATGCAGTACAGAGGTTCAATACCTCTACTTTGCATTTTACAGAATTATGCCCCTTTTTCAACTTTTATATTCATTCAATTGACAAAGCTGTTGAATAGTCGAGCGTTGCTGTCCTCCGACAGCTCTTGTTATAGATATTGCAGCATTTAAGGCATGCAGATATCACCTACTGCAATCACTATTTGGGTTGTAAATCAACTGAAGTGTTGAAATATGTATTGAAGTATGAAATGAAATATTATATTGCCCATTATTGCCCACTATTTTCCAGTAAAACCCGGGTTTTCCCAGTATTACCCACTGGACTGGGCAATATGCTTAATACCCAGGTTTTTGCCAACCCTGCGAAGGGACGTATTATATTATACCCTGGTGTGTGTCTGTCTGCCCTTTCGTTTAATTAGTAAATATTTTTGGCTTTGAAAATGCATGTCTTTGAAAATTAGAAGTTCATTATTGTTCAAGCAATCAGTGTAACCTATTTGTGGTCGTAATGCCCTCTTCTGTTTGATAACCATAACAACTAATACTAGTACTAGTTGAACTAATCAAGTTGTGTTTTAATATTTCTCAAAATTTATAAAATGACATTTTATGTTTCTTATATCCACGTTTTCTGCATTAGAATTCTTTTGTCTTCAGATTCTTGTTGGCCTGCGTTACTTAAGTAAAGGTGATTTTTTTATCAGAGACTGCAGATATTCATGGCATAAGCAAAGCTGGCGCAGCAGTTGCAGTTGATGAATTCGTAACTGCTCTGAACAGACGTGTGGATAACATAAGGTATGATTAGTCCATGAGCCAGACCCAGAAATTTTAGCTAGCGGTACCATCCAAGGGGATTGAAGCTCAATGCTATTTTTGGATAGGTAAACATCTGACAATTCAGAAACTATGTGATAGCATTGCAGTGGTGGTAGCTTTTTGTGCGTTATTAGTCATTTAGTAACACCACCCCAAAATAGGCTTTCATCAAACTTCCGTTATACATAAGAAGACTTTCTATTTCAAACTAATGGTTCTCTCTTATTTTGGAATATATTTACTTGGAAATTGATAGACAAACAGCTCAGTTTATGTATTTTATGTATTTAATAGAACTGTTATTAAAATATTGCTTCTTTAGCGTTTAGTGATTGCAATTACAGACTTACATAGACCAGTGCTTAAATATAATTAAAGAACACAAATTTTGTTTCATAATATGCAGTTAGAAAGGTATTTTGCTCATTCTTGAACTAATATGACATGTTAAAATACATAGAGTATAAGGTAGTAGAATTCTACATACCACAAAACCAAGTTGTCTGCCATTGGCTATTGGGGCGCTTGTAATTTACGGCATATTAATGTGCATTACCTATTTGTTTGAAATTAATTAATACTTCTATACATGATATGGAATAAAAAAGTACTATGAATATCGTTAAATCAAAGCAGTTTCTGAACTAGTTTTGATATGTTAAATTAACAGTTAGACAGTTATTCGCAGACCAATAGTTTTTAATATCAAAGTCACCTTGTTGTTACTGTAATTTACGTGACAATACACATGTAGACGAAAAACACAAAATATGTTGTTTAAACATGATGTTTTACTATCTGATCTGTCTAAAAGGTGCATATTCATGCCTAATTCTGTATCAGTGTCCTTATGCTTAAACAGTAAACATATTTATGCTGAATAATACCAAATGGTACTTTTATACAGTACAGTACGTTACCATAAAATCAAGATTTTCATAATATTTCATATAAACATGTGAAAGTCGTTGTTATTTAGTATTATGTTTAGAAAAGAAATATTTTAACTAATCAATAAAATCATTCTTCGGTTAGATATCAAATACCATGTTAATTAATTGAATGTAAAAGTGTAATTTACGTTACAATATGTTACCTTAATCGGTAATATGCTGTCGTTATTATTTTCAGTCATTATCGTTCTATATCATGTCAAGGTTATTCTTTGTTTTCAATAAACCACATTTTCTATGTATTCAACGTACTAGAACATTCTTAGTTATGACAGTGTTGCATTACCCATTACTGCTCATGAACAGACTCAATCAAACCGAGTCTGCAATTTTCATATCGTCAATATTGGTACGCGAATAATCTTCATCAGTTTCACTGGTTTAGTTTATGTCAACAGGTTCATCAGAACGAACTTTTTGTCACTCAAAGTGTTCACTAACTGTTGTTCATCATCAAAGTAAAGTATATCAAAGCACACATGTTGACGTCCCAACATTTAGCTGTCTGAACATAACTGAGTTGTATTGTCATCATTACTCATGGAATATTTCCAATTATGCGGATGATTTGGTATATCTGACCAGAAAATAGAAGTGTTGGTGCAGTTCCACGTCGTTTTCTTTCAACAGACTAGATTCTTTTGGAAAAGTATGTATCTGCAATGAAATCTACTATCAAAGCATCGCCATCAATGATGTAAGGTACGTTTTCAATAGATTGGTATGGTGGCATATTTCTGCATTCACTTAAGGTATTGGACCCGTAATAAGGTACCTCCTCTTTGAAGAGTATTCAAATACTACCATAAACCTACTTTGACTGCAATTTTCAGGGGGCATAGGTTCAAGCCCCACTGGGACCAAACATTTTATTCCGATATTTTCCCCTTTTTTCTAGTAAGTTTTTACTTCTTTCAAGACTTATTATTGATGTACAAAAGTGGAAAAGTTTCATTTTATAAGTATTAATGCCATTATATCATGAATAATATCAATAAGGTATATACAGAAGTGTGCCCTTTTCCGTGATGTCTCCCTCTGACACTTTTGAAGTGTTGGTACTTTTGAAAGTACTCTTTGAACGCTGTTTGACTTTCAACAGATTTTCAAGGCTTGAGTTGACAGCAAGTTCCTTTACTTGTTTACATAAACACCGGTTGAAGGTGAAATAATTAAGGTTAAATATATGTGTCATCTGTTAATAAGTAAGTGTCAGGAGATTTCTAATATTTAAACTAAGAATGATTCTGTCCCTATGAAGTCATGGTGTTCCAATGAGTATCTATTTGTATTCTACTTGTTTAAGGCCCATTTCTAAAATGTATTTCAGTATATATACATATATAATTACGTTCTTTATAATTGATTTGTACTGATTTTAGTAACACATATCTTTGTCACGTAAAATTCGTACAACTATTGAAACGGGATGGTGATTCACTGCATTCTAGTAAATATCTAGTTCAACAACACAAATTATGTAGTTATTATAAAATGTTTTAATTTTTTCCCGATCTGTGCAGGGCATTTTCTTCACTTCAGAAATTTCAGTTTTGTACATTTTGGTAACATAAAACTTATACGGAGATTACATCATGGAAAAGTTCCTACCACTGTAGAAAAATAGTTATAAGAAACACTATTCAGTCTGTACTTTCAATTATATTGAAGAATCATAAACATCTTGGTCATTGGGTTATTAGTACAAGTAAAATATCTATAATGTTGGAATAAAATCACTGTTACGTAAATTTCACTAATTAAGGTTTTAAAGAGTACATGAAAGATATACATGTACTAGTATTGTTTTTAAGCACATTCAATTCATTGTTATACATGTATATGGTTGTTAATAAACTACAGACTGCACTTTTTCTTAATCATTGTGTAGCACTATTTCGTCGTCTTAAATGTTTTTAGGAAACATATTAAATGTCACGTAAGTTACGAAAGCCCTAACGTTTAAATGGCATTATGTAGGAATAAAAAGCATTCGGTATGTACTTTCCGAAAGTCATAATGTTGAATATTTATTGATTCCTTAGGGAAGGCAGGAGGAAATGGTACCTCAGTGTCTAACATTTATCGGAAGAAAATCTAATTATGAGCTATAATTATGCTTATTAGTTGTCCATGCTATTAAGATGTTATTTTAATTAACATTTATTCATTCAAAGAAACAAACCCATAAATGTAGAAAATTAAGGAAATATTTTGTTTTAAAACATTTGTTACAAATACATCAATTATTCAAACTGAAAAGCACATGTTCCATAATTCGTATGTCTACATTGGATATATTTTAGCTCACCTGAACCTGTATCTAAGTGTAGGCATATATCAAGATGATATCATACCAAAAGCTACCATTGATACATTGCTATCACATATTCTCTTACTCCAGGGTTGTATGCCTTTCCAAAAATCACTAGAAGAATTAATCCCCCCAGATGGTACCAATCAACTCTATGGCTCATGTACTATATGTGTATTTAAGTCTAAATATACTGTGTTATTATGTATTTAGAGCTTTGTCTTCTTGTCATCCTAAATATTTTCCAGAAATATTTGAATGGTATGAAGAGTATTATTTAAACTTATGCTGGTATTTAGACGAGTTCCTAGACTGATTTATTGTCAAGCTTGCTTGTGGTGAGGTCAATACAGTCGCCACTTTAGGTGTAAGTGCGTGCGTCCATCTGTCCATGCATCCGTCCGATTTTGTCCGGACCATAACTTTGACATTCATGAGCCAATCTTGTTTATATTTGGCATGACTGGTCACCATTATGAGACGGGAGTGTCATGTGCAAGAAGCAGGTCTAAGGTCAAGGTCACACTTAGAGGTCAAAGGTGCTGGTGGGCCCAACATTCTGCCTGTGGGCATACTTGTTATATTTATGCCCATCTTTGAAGAAAGAGGGGTATATTACTTTGCAGATGTCAGTCAATCGGTTTGTAGACCTATCCGTTTCCGGATGATAACTCAAGAACGTTTGTGGTTAGAAACATAAAAGAAGATAGGGTGGTTAGTCATAACCAGCAGTTGACCTCTGTTGCTTTTGAGATCAATAGGTGAAAGGTCAAGTTCACAGTGACCAAGAACAGTGAAACAGTTTCCAGATGATAACTTAAGAATGCTTGGATGTAGTACAATGTATCAAGAAAGTTAATAGGGAGGTTGTTCATGACCAACAGACGTTACAGTTGACCCCAATTGATTTTGAGGTCAGTAGGTCAAAGGTCAAAGTCACAACTACCAGGAACAGTTTAACAGTTTCCGATGATTACTGAAGAATGTTTGGGCCTAAGATCATGAAAGTTGATAGGGAGGTTGAATGAAATTATGCTATATATAGCTATTTTTATCATAAATTATGTCCATGCAAATATCATATGAGCCATGCCATGAAAAAACCAACATGGTGTTTTTGCGACCAGCATGGATCCAAACCAGCCTGCGCATTCGTTCGCTAATGTTTTCTCTCATTTCAATAGGCTTTGAAAGCAAACAGCATGGATCCTGACCAGATTGCGAGGATGTGCAGGCTGGTCTGTATCCATGCTGGTCGCAAACAAACTATGTTGATTTTCTCATGGCGTGGCTCATACAGGGCACTAGACAACTTTTGGGGACAGGTACCCATACCCTCAGAAAGGGGAATTTTTTGTCGTTTTAAAACTAAAAGGGGAAGTTTTTAGCCATATAATTATATGTTACTACTTTTTACATTTATTACTACAGTTTTCAATCATTTCTAACTAAATGTAACTATATTGCAGCAATAACCTTCCTTAGAGGCTCTATGATATAACTTGAAAGAGAGTTCATATCTAGTTGTGTCAAACAACCAATTAATATGGGAATTTTCTTCTGAGAAAGGGGAAAAAAACATATTATTTTATGAGGGGAATGGGGCCCATATTCGGCCCCAAAAACGGCCAAACGAGTGCCCTGTCATACAGTAATTTTTGGACAGTATTTGAGTTAGAAAATAATGTTATAACTGTGAAGTTTTTCATGCGTGATTTGATATTATTGACTTAAGAATGACTTTATTAAGTATTCTCCAATCTGTGATTGTTGTTTCCATTTTGAATACTTCAGATATTATAAGATTACTGTACTGTAATTTAATATTACTATGAACAATACAGATTCCCTTTGGATGGACAAGATCTGGGCAGTGTGAAACTGAAATTCTTTCGGAAATGTGGTTTGCCGAATGTAGTTGGTGCCATTGACGGTATGTTTAGTGCCTATCATTTCACCGGTTATGCACCCCGACATCTTTATGTGTAGGAAGGGCTACTATGCACTCAATGTCCAGGCGGTGGTGGACAGTGATATGAGGTATATATTTAATGTAATTATAATTATTTTTCTGTAACATCATGAAAGGCCCTTTTTTCATCAGAGCAAGAATTTTTCATTTTAAATATTAATATGTAATCCCAGTCCGTATTTTGAGATAACTTATGCTATAATTTCTGTTTTTAAGGTAGTACCGGTATGTTAAAGAAATTGAATTAGTCAAGCACCATGCCATTAGACAGCACTTTTTATGACTTGATGACTTGACTTTACTGTTACAGCTATTAAAGTGCTATAAGCTAGGTGCCATGTGATTTCATTTCAAGATGGTATCAAACAGTTTTTGGTTTTTTTAGCTCACCTGAGCACGAAGTGCTCAAAGGTGAACTTTAGTGATCGCCCTGTGTCCGTCGTCCGTCCGTCGTCAACAATTTGACTGATAACACTCTAGAGGTCACAATTTTGGCCCAATCTTAATGAAACTTGGTCAGAATGTTACCCTCAATAAAATCTTGGATGATTTTGATATCATCTAGGGTCAAAAACTAGGTCACCAGGTCAAATCAAAGGAAAAGCTTGTTAACACTCTAGAGGTCACATTTTTGGCCCAATCTTAATGAAACTTGGTCAGAATGTTACCCTTAATAAAATCTTGGACGAGTTCGATATTGGGTCATCTTGGGTCAAAAACTAGGCCACCAGGTCAGATCAAAGGAAAAGCTTGTTAACACTCTAGAGGTCACAATTTTGGCCCAGTCTTAATGAAACTTGATCAGAGTATTATCCTCAATAAAGTCTTGGACGAGTTCGATATTGGGTCATCTGGGGTCAAAAACTAGGTCACCAGGTCAGATCAAAGGAAAAGCTTGTTAACACTGTAGAGGCCGCATTTATGACTGTATCTTCATGAAACTTGGTCAGAATGTTAATATTGATGATCTTAAGGTTCAATTTGAATCTGGGTCATGTAGGATAAAAAACTAGGTCACTTGGTCAAATCAAAGGAAAAGCTAGTTTACACTGTAGAGGCCACATTTATGACCATATCTTAATGAAACTTGGTCAGAATGTTAATCTTGATGATCTTTAGGTCAAGTTTAAATCTGGGTCAGGTGGGGTCAAAAACTAGGTCACTAGGTCATATCAAAGGAAAAGCTTGTTAACACTCTAGAGGCTACATTTATGACTCTATCTTCATGGAACTTAGTCAGAATGTTAAACTTGATGATCTTTAGGTCAAGTTCGAATCTGGGTCATGTCGGGTCAGAAACTAGATCATGGGGTCAAACCAAAGGAATAGCTAGTTAACACTTCAGAGGCCACATTTATGACCATATCTTAATAAAACTTGGTCAGAATGTTACCCTTAATAAAATCTTGGACGAGTTCGATATTGGGTCATCTTGGGTCAAAAACTAGGCCACCAGGTCAGATCAAAGGAAAAGCTTGTTAACACTCTAGAGGTCACAATTTTGGCCCAGTCTTAATGAAACTTGATCAGAGTATTTTCCTCAATAAAGTCTTGGATGAGTTCGATATTGGGTCATCTGGGGTCAAAAACTAGGTCACCAGGTCAGATCAAAGGAAAAGCTTGTTAACACTGTAGAGGCCACATTTATGACTGTATCTTCATGAAACTTGGTCAGAATGTTAATATTGATGATCTTAAGGTTCAATTTGAATCTGGGTCATGTAGGATAAAAAACTAGGTCACTTGGTCAAATCAAAGGAAAAGCTAGTTTACACTGTAGAGGCCACATTTATGACCATATCTTAATGAAACTTGGTCAGAATGTTAATCTTGATGATC
>NW_026460953.1:0-70738 GCF_021730395.1 Mercenaria mercenaria | reverse complement strand
CGGGCGGCAGTAACTTTTCTCGGCATTAATTTGTGTTCCTCATTCGCCTATATTGTGAGGAAACATTGTGCAAATGCAAATCTACCGACAATAAATGAGCCGCGCCATGAAAAAACCAACATAGTGCGTTTGTGACCAGCATGGCTCCAAACCAGACTGCACATCCGCGCAGTCTGGTCAGGATCCACTATGTTCGCTAACGGTTTCTGTAATTGCAATAGGCTTTGAAAGCGAACAAAATGGATCCTGACCAGTCCGCGCAGTCTAGTCTTGATCCATGCTGGTCGCAAACGCACTATGTTGGTTTTGTCATGGCGCGGCTCAGATATTGACTTGATTTGACTTGAATTCACTTGATTCTCGTGGATGACGACCTTTTTTGATGTTACATAATTTATAATTATCATACGAAGACTTACTGTGATCGTTATACAAAACTAAGTCACTAGAATTAAATGATAGACACCTTGTTCGTTATGTTTTCATTTTCTGTAGGTCGGTGTCAAATCAATTACATTCGAACACACTTCCAAATTTCACCTACGATCAAACCTGTGTTAAAGTTTCCATCCGAATACAAACCAACAGAGATAAAACAGTGCAATTTTCCTTTAATTTAAAAAAGCAACACCTGCGAATAACGACTTTGGAACTATTATGTCAACAAAGCCTCTTCAGTTTCTTCCGGAAAGTGGTCTATGTTTGCAAGTTTGTCTGTATTTGCAAAATGAAGAATACGAAACGGAATGTTAGTGGTGTCGGTCGTAAAGCAAGGGATCTGTATTGTCGTTTATATATATATTTATATATGAAATAAGGGTATGAGACAACTTGAGTAATCATAATATCTCAATTTAAGTGAACATGTACGTACCTTGCATATATTATACATAATTCCTTCATTCTTTTACGGAAGCCAAAACTGATTATAATGAGTTTACTCGTAATGAAATATGTGATTTATTAATTGTCTATTTTCGGACAAGTTATATCGATTAAAAGATTAAAAAAAGACTTAAGTGTTTTATTTTTTTTCATTTATTTATTTTTTTTTTTTGTTTTTTGTTTTTTGTATTTCGTTTGACTTAAGAAATAAGTTGGCCGAAACATGTATGCTCTGACAGCAATATTTGGAAAAAAAAAACGGTCTGATGACGTAACACCGAGTTTAAATCTAATGACAAATTTAATTTGAAACAAGTGTAGCGAAAAATATTACACGATGACCCCCCATATTTTTTCCATTAATCATTTTGTTAATAAATGTTGCACAAAATGTAGAAATATGAAAAAAAAAAATCACCGTTTAAAAACATGTTTTTTTCGCTATTTTATCTTACGGACGAGGCAAAATTTTCGGACGTTAGAATAGGTTTTTGTGGTCGGTTGAACCGAATAATCGTTTCAATTTATTAAAATTCAATGAAAAATAAATTCTGTGATAAAATAGAATGTCTGTAGAGTGCAATGAAAGTTTTACCGGTGAAATCGGATACAAATTGTCAAAATCATGAGCTTTGAACGCTAAAAAGACGCAAATTTATTGTTGCCGCTAGCTATATATAGGGGGCGCTTCGACGTCAAATCTATATCAGACATTTATTTAAAAAATGCACCATTTAAGAGGGGATGCATTATCGTTCAGATATGCCAAAAATCTTCACAATCTGAGATAGTGCCAAAATGCGTGAGGAAAGTAGCGAGCCACGTTAAATTCATTACTAAACAAGCATCCTTGTAATATTATGCTGTATCTTCCAAAGCCCAAGAGAAACCAAGGAGATGTCGGTCTAAGGGATGTATTGGGAGAATGCGGAACGCATTTTCAATGTCTGTTTTTGCCATCAAACAATTGCATTGTTTAAACTTTTTGGTACAACGATATCGACAAAATCATAATGAATCTCCGTAAATTGGTGGTCTATACCGTCATTAAATGAGCTACCTTTAGGAAAAGATAAAATTTGGATAAGACGAAATTTCCCTGGTTCCTTCTTGCACTAAAGCTAGGGGAGAACAAATCAAATGTGTTGGTTTTACACGAAAAGGGCCCATAATTCTACCCGCCTTCAGCTCCTCAATTATTTTCTTATAGACTTCAGCTTTATAAGCCAATGCAGATGGGTGATTGTGTATTACATTCTGAGAAGTTAACTTACCGTGAAATGGAATTCTGAAACCGTAAGTAAAACCATTAACTAGAAAGTTTTTCTGTGCTTGATCGTAACCAGATAAAAAGTGTTGAAGGATATTACTTCTTACTGGGGTTTGAACGAACGGAATGGTTGCTCTTGTCATTGTTTACTGAATTTGGAAAAGAAGCACATGAGGATGTAGCAGTAGTAGAATTATTTCCCCTTTTAAGTGCTTAAGACTGGCACTTAAGATGATTTCTTCGACAATGACCACAAACATGTTCATACGGGCAATTACGAACATTACGTCTCTGTGGCTTGTTGTACTTGTTACAGAATTTGCTTGCAACAGGGGTACAATAATTAGGAGATGATGTCATAGTAGTAGCGCGGATCCACAATTCATGATGTAAAGCCCCCCAAGGTAATGGCTGGCTTTGCCTGTGTGCTCTGAAATTCCTGTCATAGAAGTTAAATGCTGCAACCCCATGTACTCTTTCCAAATCCCGAATCATGTTTATGTACGACAATAAACCTGAGGCTTCATGTGGATAGCGGTCTATATATATTTCCATATATAAATTGTAAAAACTGCCATTTTCCAATCGACAAGTTCTACCCTTGTTCTTTGGAAGATACCTATACATTTTGGCCTGCTGCCGAAAATTTCACAATGACTTCATCAGTATTATTACGCGTGTCTCTTAAAGACGACAAATCAAAGCAGAGCATGAGAATGTACATTGACAATAACTTGATTTGTGACGTCTTCCGGTTGTGGCGATGTTACCCCCGCACTCATAGATGGCAAGTCAGTGGTAGCTTTAGTATGTCCCTCGATGTTGATTGTCTGCATAGCAGGTGCAGGTGGAATGACCCCTCCTTTTTCCAAAGCAACCAAAACCGCATCCACAATAGCTGCCTTTTCATTTTCTACAGAGATATTAACAGTCACAGTTTTTGTTTGTTGATCTTTCTCTTTTTCATTGTCTTTGTTTGATTTTACTGTGTCACTTAATTTATCAAGACTGGATGTCCTTCTCGTCTTTGCCACTCTCCGGTTTTGGATTCGTGCTGATCGCTTGTCTGCCATGTTCTGAAAGAACAAGTTTTTATAAAACATGAACACTAGTAATAAAGTAAAAGCGTATTTCTTACATGTTCGGATAGATCTCATTAGACAATGACAGCATATTTAAATTTTAGAGGTTAATAAAGTGCTAGTATAATAGAATACTGACAAACATCCTCTGTTTAGAAATAATTTTTTGAATAGATAAAGTTATACCAATCATATAAAATCATATACACGCATAATAATTGGTAGTTCTAATCAAATATTTATAATAAACGGTGAATTAAAACATGAAATTAAAACCAGCAACAGATGTACTATCACATTTCATCTGGTCTATAACAATGCATCAATAAATAAGCTATTGTCATAAATTCCATAGATAATTTGTTTTAACGCAAGGCTATCTAACAGTAACATGAATGATAAATCCATGACTTAACACCTAAAATAACTATTTATATCCGCACACTGCTAAAATAACTACATTGAAATGTTTTTTTTTTTGTATTTATTTATTTTGTTGGATTTAACGTCTCACCGACACATGATAGGTCATATGGCGACTTTCCAGCTTTAATGGTGCAGGAAGACCCCAGGTGCGCCTCCGTGCATTATTTCATCACGAGCGGGCACCTGGGTAAAACCACCGGCCTTCCGTAAGCCAGCTGGATGGCTTTGAAATGTTAGAAAACACAGTTCCAATATAATATTATGTACATACATGCATCTGTTTTAACTGACAAATACATGTCAGATGTAGTAAAATATAACAGGCGCCTATTTTATGCGCAACGTTTTGAATCACAGGTTAGATTAACATAATTTAGCCAGATTGAACGGAAACAGAACAAATTAAATTAAAACAGCCGTTCTTCGTATTATATGGCCTATGTGTACTGCACGCTAGTGTGTACCATACCTGATATATATAAATGATTTTTATAGATGTAATAATTGTGCACACGATAACCTCTAGCTGTAAACAAAATCATATCTCCATTATATCAGATAAATAAATATCTGTAATAAATCATTTGAAATGCAATTTGGATGTAAAAGATGCAAATACATGCATCAATATTCACTGACAAATACATGTTACATATTCTCTCAATTGATGGCAACTGCAAATACATGCAGATTTCCAGAAGTAAAATCAACTCATTAAAGGGAGAAACTGCAAATACATGCAGTACACTGTGAAGTAAACAGTGCATATTTAAACCACATGTCCATTGATTAAGATAATACCAAACCATAATTCAATACAACACTTGATATACTATCCTCGCCTGATCAGCTCGAAGCTCTTATTCCGTAGTATTAAATGTACCACACCACAGTGTACAAACACTTGAGTGAATAAACTTATGTGTATATAAGTTATATTTCTAATTTTCTTTTTCAAATGCCAACTACTTATTCAGACTCCATCTATTCACTTGGATAATACAATCCCTTACACTCCGCATGTATTTGGGATATCCAATATCATTTGAAAGATGAATGCCGTCACTACAGAATATGAAGTCCTGGCAATTCCACATGCCTCTATGTTTCCAGAAAACAATAGGCAAACTAGTCGTATCTATCAGTTTCTGAATAGCAACATTAGCCTGAATGACTACTGAGTTATAATCCGTGTATGGTACACAATTACTAGGCAGCACTTGTAAAATGACCACTTTTTAACATTTAAACCTATGATCAGAAACGATGCGTATCTCATAATGTCTAAAGCAAATTGCTCCGGTGAATACGACGGTTTAGTTAAATCATTAGACCCAATATATATCAGAACTATGTCGGAGCCAGATAGACAAAGAATCTTCTAGCAGGGGTCATCTCAAATTTACTTCAGACAAAATTATCAGGGGGCGACTCAGATAGTTTTATCTGCACTAAATTGCATTTGAATTATCCCTTCCAGTTGATTTTGTGGTAGAAGCTATCATCAAGAGGACTGTTTGGATTCTATGAAAATGGTGAAGTCCGACATTTTAATGGCGTTTAAACATGCTTTTTAAACTCTAAGTTTACAAATATTTAACATGTTGTTCCGCTCATATCCTTGTATAAGGTAAAAATAGGTGGAACATCCGAACAATACACAAACTTTCCCAGTTTAATCCGAGTAACAATTAAACTATACCGTCTTTAATTTCACCAGGGATACTGTAAAAAGAGAAACACATTCTTCAACATTTCTTTTGTTGTTTCTAATTCTAAATTTTACAAAGCAGTGTTTGGAGAGTTTTTCTGCACACTAATTTATTTCTGGCCCGACATCATAGTAAGGTCTGGTATTTAATTAAACATGGACATCTCTTTTTATATACTGTACCCCTGATAGAAGTTAAGGACTTAGAAACTTAACAAAACGATCCTGCTGAAGAAGAACCAGACAGGGGGACAAAGTTGTAAATTTGTTCAGTCAAATGGGTTACTATCCACTGTATAAATAAAGTTGTTGTTGAAGTAAACTGGAGCAGAAAATATCATATAATTATTATAACCATACTGCTATACATGTAAGCGGGTATATCTGTGGCAGAATTTCCTGCGTTTTCCCAGAAAAAAATGTTACAGCTATGTTGTTTCATTGTTGCGTACCACATTAAGCAAATAGGCGACCATTGTACTACATAGATCTCTAGTGCAACCATATATTTCCACCATATTTAAAAACACATGCCTCACAATAACTATCTCAGCTTATTGTTTTCTTCGACTTAACTGAAACAAAATGTATGTCTTTCAAGCCGCAATTATATTTCTTTTTTCTTATTCCTTTGAAGAAAAGTGTTTTATACATAAGCACAAATTATAAGAAGAAAGTGTGTTCTTCCATGAATACAAAAATAAATATCTTTATTCATTTTGAAACTATCGACAAAGAACACACTGATATATGCCGGAAAGTCGAAAAGTAATCATAATTGTGAATAAATCACATCACACATTCTGTGATAATTCATCTATCACCTTTAAGACTTGCAAAGTTCACAATTGGGGAGAAATATGTGTAAGCGGTCAGGTAGCTCCGTCGACAGAGCATAGACTCTTTAAGCGAAGGGTCCCGGGCACAGGCCCCATCTAACGGTAACCTTATTGTATAGCTTATAGATGGGACCTGTGGTCCCGGGTCGAGTACTAGCCAGCTTTCACGTTTTCTCACCCTGTGATACATCTATATGTAGGTATTGCTCATGAACCTTTATTACACTAAATGAAATATCAATAAGACAGAATGAAGCAATGAGGAGTTATAAGAAGGATATACGACAACTACTCCACATATGATGATGGAACAACCTTCCATTTGTTATTGTTGCCATGCCTACGCTTGCATCTTTCAAGCAGGCAGTATACAGACTTATAGCTCTTTGCAATTAGTTCATACTGTTCACACTGTTGTAGAGGCCACATATGAATTAAATCCATATAAATATTAGCTGTTGCAAAGTGTGATTTTAACCTGATTATTCTACTCTTGTCTGTATATTTAACACGTTTAACTGTTTTCAGTCGTACTCTTTAACTTTGTCACCTCACTGTAAATACTTTTGTAAAAATCTTTTTGCACTGAAATAGCCGAAAGTGGGCTAAGCCATATTAGGAAGATAGATGGCGCGGATTAAGAACTCTGTATTTTAGACGCAGGTGAACAACAACAACGATAATCAGAATGATGGCCTCAAATGAAACAAGACACGCTCAGAACACGAGATAAATCTGAAATCTAATATGAGTCCTTGCATTAAAGTAAAAAGGTAACGTTTCTTGTTTAACGTGGGTAGTCAACGAAATTCCAAACTAAAATGTATGGAACACGGCAGGTGTCATATCGGCCGCGACCGAGAATTGTACCCAAACGCTGGCGTTGTAGTCTAACATGCTAACCACTGCGCCACTGACTCCCTTAATTGAGATTTTAGATCGGCATTGTCTATAAATAGACCATTGGTTGAAAATGGAGACATGTCAAAATTCCAGTTTTGATTTTATCAATTTTCACATTTTGTCTGTTATAATTATTGTGTTCACTGGTCTGATACTTGTCGCAACGAAAATGAGAAATATGGAACAAAGAAGGATAAAATACACAGAATGGTAACTGGAGTAATCTCGATTGATCTCGTTTCAGAGCGTAAAGCAGCATTATCTTAGTAAAAACAAACATCGGCGAGCATGGAGTTACCATTTGTACCTTTAAAACTAGGCATTTGAAATATCATGTTACCTTTTAAAACAACATTACTGGTTCAAGTCCTAAAATCGGCCACTTTCTTCGTTTTTTCATAAATGTTTCTTTCGTTTTGCAATTGATTTGTACAAAATACCTACCATATGTGCTTTGATACAAGCAACATTGATTGTTATCATTAACGACCGTTCACAGTATGGTAAACAATACAACCGCGCTTAAAATAATAGACAGGTTAAGCCTCCACATTTTACCTTCTAGAGGTCGTAAATATTCGGCCACTTTTTAAACATAAAGTTGGTTGTATTTTTAACAATTTCTTTGAAATAAATCGAGGCTACAGCCAAAATTGTTCTTTTATCAACAAACTGCAATAGCATACCTCGTAGGAAATATTTGCCAACAGAGATTTTAAAAGCGCCTGTCATCCTTCTCACACCGGCATGCCCTAAAGTTTTTTTCGGCCGTTCTCATAGCCGTTATTCGGCTATATTCCCAATGTCAAAAAGTATGTATTTTTCCCAAAATGAGTCCAAAAATTCCCAGTCTACATTTTGTAAAAACAATGAATAAAAACTGCACAAATACTGACCAAATTATAGATAACTTTGTAATGGCAGTATGTTAAAGAGGAAGTACAGTGTGAAAAAAAGTGTATGAGAAAGTGCTTAAACGCATCCTTACAATATCCTATGGGACTGAATATTTCCCAAGATGGAACATTTACGCATCAGAATTCCCAACGTTGAGGGTATCGGCTATGTTCCCAAAACAGAAAGAAAAAAATTGTTTGCTGCATAGAGGTATCGATACGAAATGCATAAAAGAGTTGATTATTAGTATTTTCTTCAACATTTAACTGCAACTTCGGTTCACATTCCGTATCTGTAATTCGTTCCAGCATTTATTATTGATCAGCTATTTTTAAGTCTTTAATTGAGTGTATGCTATTTCAGACGAGGTGGGCGGGAGTAGTAAAGGCTGATGATCTGGTACCGGTACCAGATCATCAAGCGGATAGGGCAGATATCTATTTTTTCCAATACGCCCCATGGTGATCCAGTACCGGTATACCTACATTATATTGTCACAAAAAAAACCCCCAAAAAAACAACAAAGTAGTCTAAGGCCCAAAGGGTAGTTTAGTAAGGCTTCTTCGAAGTCAGAATTCTGACTGGTTAAAAAATAAATATGTAAACTTGTTTCTGAAAAGTCCATTGTGTCTCTGTCCAGTTTGTGCCTTTACTTTATATACAAATTTGATAAAGGTATAGGATATACCATTCACTATGGATCTACGAAAACTTCTTCGTTTGATACGTCGGTTGATAAAGAAGGATCGGACCCCTGACTGGGTGTACGAAGAGATTGAGAAGAGACATAGGCAGGCAGGCCTGAAAGCCTTCTTTGCCTGACGAGGGGTGGAGTGGCCACGTCCGCGGTACAAAGTTAAACTTAACAACCTGTACCCGGACTTGACTGAGTTTAAGACTCAGTAAGTCAAGCTCAATAATTTATACCCAGACTTATCTGAGTTTTATTAAGTTTGACTTTTAACAAAAGGTCCTTTTAAGGACCAACGAACTATTTTAGAGTGGAAAATACCTTGTATATTGTCAATTGAAAAAACAACAAACACTTATCTTTTTTTTCTAAACATTTTTATTTAAGATACAACTTTTCAAGAAAAAACACACACAACTATGTTAAAAGTCAATGTCACTGTATTTTTTATAACTTTGGCTGCTTCTGCTTTGGTTCTCCCTGGCTCTTCTTACTACTAGCTTTCCGTTTGGGAATGAAACGCTTCTAATCCTCCTTCTTAGTCTCCTGTTCCTCGGTTTGTGGTGGGGTATCCTGATTCTCTACCGTATTCTCCTGAGGCACTGTTGGTATGATCAGATCTAATGTACCATATGCTCTAGATGTTTTTGTTTTCTTAATACCTTGTTGGCTTCAGTGGAACAAAGCCTTGTCGCGGATCGACAGAGGGTACAGAGCCAAAAACAAAGTTGACACTGTTTTCCTTCGGCGCTGCAAAATCGACAGGTGGACATAACGGTCTACGGGTTAAAGTCGCCTGCGTAGCCTTGCTATCGCCTGCTTGTCGAGTGGGACATTTGTTAGGAAAATGTCCTAATTCGTTACAGTTGTAACATCTCAGAGTCTTCATGTAGCTTTGATCGTTGGGACATTGACTAGCAAAATGTCCTTTCTCCTTGCAATTGTAACATACATCCTTTTCATTGTTGTAGATCAGCCAGTCCATAGCTCTGATATGCTTCTTTAATTTCTCCAACAACACGTCCTTTGGTTGTTGATAATGCATGGTATCAGCCGCATCTACTTTCTCTACTGGTGCATAAGTTTTGCTTTCCATCTTGCCTCTTCAGATTTTAGAGATCAACTGATGTCGATTTGCTGGCAGTCCTCGTATTTATAGGATTTTTCAAGGTCATCATGCAAGCTCAGTTTTTCTGTCAGTATAAAAGGACAGTCATCAAGGGATTTGTATCATTTCTGCCTAGGCAATCATGGCAGCACCACGTAAACTAGTACCTTACTCCGATACTTCGAGCAGCAGGGAAGATGAAGAAGTAGAACTAAAGAAGCATCGTTTATCATTAACAAAAAATAAATAAATCAAAATAGTCAGTAGAAAAGAACGGCGTGAGGGTTTAGAAGGAAAACGTAAACAAGCACGGCAACACCAACAGGATGAGAAACGACACGACTGGCAAGCAACTGCTTTAACATTACACATAGAATGGAGCGAAAATCAAGAAAATTCAAGACGCAAAGTAAAGTGTACGATGTTCAAGATTTATGATGGTCAGCTGCATGCTGAAATCACTCATATTTCCATGCCCGAAGGATCCGGCAAAGCCAGACGATGTATGCATCATGGATCGCATGTCAGTATAGAGAACAGGACAAAACTCAAACAAAGTGTCATACAAATTGACAATTCTAATGACAGCAAGTGCTTGGCACGATCCATTGTCGTAGGTATATGCCATGCACAGAAATCTAATACAGAGGAATGCAAATAAACGATGGTACATGATGCGACAATCCAAGAAATCTTTACAACAGAAGGAAGCTCAGACGTTATTGGATAGTGTTGGAATCCAAACAAAACTCTACCCAGACTACATTATCAAGGTTCATACTCAACATGGTAAAGGTGAACCTTTGTTTACCCCACCCACCACGAGGAAAGGGAGTAAAGTGAAACACGTTTACCACCACGGAGGACAACTGTGACATTGGCTATAACAATCTAGAAAGCACAAGTGTAAAACCATTTGTCAGTGTTATTCAACGGGACTTTGTGAACCTGGCAGACAGGTTACATGTAGTGACTGTAGGATTACTTTTAAAAGTGTTGAATGTTATAAAAGCATAAGCAAATCACAGGTCGCAAAAAGAAAAGTATTTGTGAATCTGTATGACAATGTCAAACATGTCATAGTATTGTTGTAGGTAGGAAGAAAAGTCATGTTTGTTCAGGATCAAATAAATGTAGGTATTGTAAGGACATTGTTGGACCAAACCATGAATGTCATATACCAAAATATGGTTCTCCTGAATCTGAAGGTCCTTCAGATTACATCTGTTTTTGATTTTGAGAGTCGGTTCGATACAAGTGAGCACATACCAAATTTTTGTTGTGCTCAACGCTTTTGGGATGAATGTATCCGTAAGGACATCACTGAACCATACGATCACTGCGACACGTTACCTGAACCTAGGGAAATGTTGTTTAGGGGTGATAATACCGTGACTGAATTTTGTACTTGGTTATTTAACCCCACCCATAAAGGAACCACGGTCATAGCACACAGTTTTCAAGGGTATGATGGCCAGTTTATCTTGCGGTATATTGTCAGTCATACCACAACCAAACCCGAGGTCATCTTGAATGGAAGCAAACTCATTTCCCTGAAATGTCATGGACTGAGAATGATTGATTCCTTGAGCTTTCTCAGTATGCCATTGTCAGTTTTGGTCTTACTGAAATGGCTAAAGGATAGTTTCTACATTGGGCCAACACAGCTGAGTTCCCGAACTATGTGGGACATTACTTAGATTCAGAGTACTATCATCCTGTCGGTATGAAACCCGAAGCCCTTGAAACCTTTTTAGAATGGCATCAGGAAAAGGTCAACACACATTCCATCATTGATTTTCAAAAGGAGATTCAAAAGTATTGCCGATCAGATGTAGATCTTTTGAGGAGGGGTTGTGGTGAATTTCAACATCAGTTAATGGCCAGTGACGACATCAATCCTTTTACCGAATGTGTTACTTTGGCTCAAGTCTGTTCTTGTGCCCATCGCAAAAACACATTACCAGAAAAGAGTTTGGGTATCATTTCAGATGCAGGATATCCAAACAAGACCCGTTATTCCATTAAAGGTGTACGATGGTTACAGGCCGAGGCAACTACCACAGGAAAACCCTTTCGTCATGCACTGAACGGTGGAGAAGTCCGTATAGGTCCTTATTCTATTGATGGGTACAATGCAGAGACCAATACGGTGTATGAGTTTCTAGGGTGTTGGACCATGCAATCCAAAGCGTGAGGTCAAGAATCCTTACTCGTTAAAGACCATAAATACATTGTACTTAGAGACCTTTTCAAGATTTGAAGCTTTGCAAAACCGAGGGTACCACATTACATACATTTGGGAATGTAAATTTGACCAAACGTGTGAGGAAGACCCTGTGTACAAGAGTTTGATTGATCGGTTCTATCTCCATATGGAACCGATCAAACCTCGTGATGCCCTGTTTGGTGGACGTACCAATGCAGTCACTCTATACCATGAAGTAGATGAAAGCACCAATCAATAGATTAAGTACGCTGATATTTGTTCACTGTATACCTATGTGAACAAATACAAAGAATATCCCCTACATCACCCTGTCATTCTAAGTCAGGAGGAAATTGATATGACAAACCTTAAGCAATACAGAGGTTTTGTCAAGTGCAAAGTGCTCCCTCCTCAGGATTTATGGTTACCCGTCCTACACATGCATTGCATCAAGAAAATGGTGTACACCTTGTGCGTACATGTGCTGAGAAAGAACGTCAGGCCAGTACTAATTCACAGGAGGAAAGGGTCATGGTTGGGGTTTGGACTTCAGTGGAATTGAATAAGGAGCTCTCGCTCAGGTTTAAGTTATACTTGAATATGTAATTTTATCTGAAGAAAAGTATAATTGAATAAAGATGTAAGTCCCTCAATGAAAAGGAATGAAAAATTCTGTTTTAAAGCCTTTCTTGATTACAGGCTGATAGATAAAATCTATAACTCGGTTTAAATTCTGTAACTACCATTTGTTGTCATGAATACAGTAGATTTGTTTTGACAGAATATTAACATTTTGGTATTGACTAAAAAGATTTTGTTATCACCTTAGTAGGTTAAATGTGTATCTGATGCAGTTTGTTGTCTTTTTTTGTTACAAATGTGTGTGCCATTCCACATCTGAGCACTATAAGGCCTGGCAGCAAAATAAAGATATGTGCCGCGCCATGAGATTTTTGGCCCAAATGCGGCGTTACGTCATTCGAGAAAAACCCGATTAAGTTACGTCACAAAAATGTGTGGAGTTCAACACGTTTTCACGTCAATTAATGCATTTTATCAATTAACACTATATTATTGGGACAATAAACGAATGAAGAGACAATCGTCATTTATCAAGCACCTATTGTAACATTTCCGTGTTTTGCCATTTCGTTTCATTATCAAATAACTGACAGTTTATCGCCCTTTGTATCAACACGCCATTTGTAAACATGACAGGTCGTGAGAAAGGAAACTTTTAAATCGTAATTTGACGATTAATTTAAAAGGGATAATGAATGGTATTGCGCGATTTACAGGTAAGTAGTAATATTTACACAATATGTAGAGTTTTAAAATATTAATTAAATCCATATCGACCGTTTAGTCCGTGTTTTTTTTTTCTTCAAAATATCCCAGAATTGTCAATTGGGCTCTAATTTTACTTTTGGCTAAAGATATTCGGCTCAGAGATGTTTATATGCTGTTACGGACCTCTGATGGTAATGGGAAATAATCAGAAAATAAAAACAGCGTCAGTCAGAACACCCGCAGTTTTTCTAAAAAGAAAATTACCCCCCCCCCCCCCTCGGAAACATTTTCCCCCCCCCCCCCCGCCTCACTCCCGGAAACATTTTACCCCCCTTCTCCAACTTCCACCAAATACATTTCGTCTCTTTTCCTCTCATTGTCATATGAAATACACCCGTCCCCATCTTGGGAACTTCTTCCACACTACATAAACTAAATGCCCCCTCCCTCGTTTTTTTTTTTATCTGTAAATTACCCCCCTCCGATATCCTCCAAATAAGGGGGGTGGTGGTGGGGGGGGGGGGGGCTGTCAGGAAGCTAACTTTCTTCCAAAACTGTTTATACTCTTATTTCTGATCAGTGTATCAGTATGCAAGAAGTCACAGCCTTATCCATATTTATGTAGTGACTTACAGGAAAAATTGTATCACATATTTTGTCAGTTAAAATACATTATTTCTTATTCATGTCATACTCACTTTAATTATAAAAGTACAAAGAATGGTGGTTTGTTTTTATTTTGTATAAAACAGATGCTCAATAGCTTTTCATGTGCATTCAGTTCACTTGACCATGATTGTTGGATTCCTCACTAGCTACATAATGTTCTTTACAAGTTAAAAGAACTTGTACAAATTAAATGAATATATTTTTAAACTTTAAAGACATTTTGTTAAGAAAGTCATGCTTCTGGTTGAAACATATACACCCTTAATATAAATATTTGTGTTTTGTGTACTGATGAAACTAGCTAGGCCATCTTTATCTCACATTTCAGCTTTTTTAGAAGTATTTTTAATTTTACAGATCAACTATTGATCAACTACTGAGGAGCATCTGGCATATTGGCATGATGTTGCTATGACCTTAAACAAAAAAAAAGGAATTCTCAAGTCATGTCTACATACCACATGTTGGAACAGTTTGTAGGTTTATAATTTTATTCATTTTTGCAGTTTTTCTATTGTTAAAAAGATAAATACATCTTAAAAATATATACAAAAACTAAATTCCTCTTAAAATATTTACAAGTAAGTTAAATACATTTAATAATATCATAAACATAGATGACCTGATTGTATTAATAACATTTGGAAAGAAAGCATTACTAATAGATTCATTCAACAAACATATAGATCTAGCATATTAAGAGAGTGGAGAACTATGCATAATGATTGAATATTATCATACATGTATTTTCCCAAGAAACTGTTGTAGTATTTGAGTATTCATTTAGTTATTCTGAATGAATTAATTCTTTTAAGTGTATGTCAAGTATGTCAGAAGCTTAAGCTAGCTTTTGTATTCTTGAAAATTATAAGATTGATTGGTGGATGGATACTTATTAATGCTTTTATGTAGATTACACAAAAAGACACTTTTATTTTTTAAAAAGATGCTTCGCAGTATTCTATTCTGTAACTTTCTACTTACAGTTACTAATATTAATGTATTTTTGTTTTGCAGAATGGCTGAAGGATGAAAGAATTTCCAGAATGATAAAATTCTTTATGAATTTGTGAATGGAAATGAAACCCAAGGACCTAACATATTTGCTGAGCATCCAGTTGAAAGTATGCCAATGGAATAATGTGCAACTGTCACAGAAGTGCACAAAATAAGGCCATGTTTCCTGCAAAAGTTCATCAAGCTGATTCAAACTGCAAATGGGAGTCAAGGAAAAAGTAAAACTAACTGAACTGTCACAGTTCAACTGTGAGAAATGTTTGGTAAAAGTATGGTGTGTTGCCAGAACAGCAGTGAAGTGGTTAGAGTAAAACTGTTTTAATTGTTTAAGCAATACAGATTATTTTTAAACTTCTCTATGCATAAAGTATCTTAAGTGCTCTTTTTTATTTAATAATCATACAGTTTCAAGAAATTTGACAATAAATGCTATTTTTATTTTTATAAGAAAATAGTGCCTTGTTGCCATGGTATTAAACATTAATCTGACTATAGATTATTGTAAAACATCTTTCATGTTTATATGTTCTATTTGTCAAAAAATTAATATAAGGTCATATTATTTTCTAAGTAATAACTGCATCAACAAAACATTATGTTATCATATGAATCTGCCTTGAACAAGCAAGAGTTGTAACTGTGTTGCGTGTATCAGAAAATTATGTATATCCCAACCTGTGTCACATAAGTTTACATGAAATGAGGTTTTCTTACTTTTGAATATGAAGTAAACAGCTTTCGATGTAAATAGTATTTTGAAAAACACTTTAACATATTCAGTTATTTTAAGAACTTGATAGAAATGGTACTTTTGGTAAGTAAATACATCATTGTTGCCATGGTAACGAGTCACTGCTCAGTATGGCATCTGTACTACAACCTTGAGCAAAATCAGTTTATAATATTTCTAATAATTATATCTTTTTGCATGATTTTCTGTCTAATAGTAACAAAGAAATATGCCAATGAGTTAAGTGTTCTAACAACAAAGTTAATGTCCTAGTTTTGTCATGCTATCTAATTCGATCTTTTTTCTACAAAAGAAAGCCATAAGATTTTTTGCTAAAAAACTGTTATCTTTAAACACTGTACACTAGAAAATGTTGACGGTATATTAACTACACTTTCTAAATGTTAATTTTGGCTGGATTTATCAAGGAACTATTAAAATTGGATTTAACAACTGTGTTGCCATGGAAACGATTTTTAGGGGAAAATAATTTGTGTTAATATGAAAGAAAGAAACAGATCAAAATAAATTTAATAAACTGCATGTTGTGTTTGATATTTCGTTATGTATTTTCTTTTCATATTATTTTAAGAAGGAGTTTGCATTAAGATATTCTGCCTCTATTTTGATTCAGTTAGACGAAAATATGGTGTCCGAAAAGCGGTAAATTCTCCATAACAATGGCTGATTTCTGTTGTCAAATTGCAAATTTTTACTTTGAACATGACAATCTGTCAGATTAGCTGAAAACCCCATTTTCGACCAAAATCGCATTTGGGCCAAAAATCTCATGTTCTGACACATATATTAAAATGGATCTTGTGCTGTGTCTCACATCTGACATCATACTAGAAAAGGGTATAATCATATCTTTGTTACTATTGCTTATCATGCTTATATCTTACTGTAACTTCACATAAACTTCACATTAACATTGTCCAGCATACAAGCAAAGTAAAGTATGTGCAGGGGCAGGGACCATTATACAAAAGGACAAGGTCACCAATGTGTTATATTTAGGTTATTTTTAAGGTTAAAGTTTTTCGACAACCTTTGTTTTTCTGTCATATCTTTGTTACTATTGCTTTTATCTTACTGTAACTTCACATAAACATTGTCCAGCATACAAGCAAAATATGTGCAGGGGCTGGGCCGGTTACATAAGGACAAGGTCACCAAGGTGTTATACTAAGGTTATTTTTAAGGTTAAAGTTTTCAGCAACCTTTGTTTTTCTGTCATATCTTTGTAATCATTGCTTATATCTTACTGTACCTTCACATAATCATTGTCCAGCATACAAGCAAAATATGTGTAGGGGCTGGGCCCATTATACATAAGGTCAAGGTCACCAATGTGTTATACTTAGGTTATTTTTAAGGTTAAATGTGTTGACAGCCTTTGTTTTTCTGTCATATCTTTGTTACTGTTACTTATATCTTACTGTAACTTCACATAACCTATAGCATAGCACACATCATACAAACAAAGTACGAGTTAGAGCTGCGCCCTTATACCCAAGGTCAAGGTCACCAATGTGCTATACTTAGATTATTTTTAAGGTTAAAGGTTTTCGGCAACTTTTGTATTTTCTGTCATATCTTTGTTGCTGTTCCTTATATCTTACTGTAATTTCACATTAACATTGTCCAGCATACAAAAAAAGATTGTGCAGGGGCTGGGCCCATTATACCCAAGGTAAAGGTCACACAGTTGTTATACATGGAATTATTTTCATGTTATTTTTTTCAAAAGCTCCATTTATAGATATATCTTTATAGCTTGAAATTAAAAAAAAAAATCTTTATTATTATCATCTACATGTGTGGTTACATTTTTTTTTGACAAATTTTGTTTTCTGGGCATAACTTTGGTACGTTATAAGATAATGACTTGAAACTCAAAATATATTTTTACCATCGTCATCTGCATGTCTGGTAACAATCCAAATAACTCTCATTTGTGTTCTTGACAGAATTATGCCCCTTAGTGTATCTTCCTTTTAAAGTAGAGGTCTCTTATTGAGATATATATTCATTTTACTGTCAAATCGCTGTATAGTGGAGCGCGCTGTCTTACGGACAGCTCTTGTTTAAAATTATATTTTAAAAGTAATACTTTGTCACAAGCAATATCTAATTAGGTCAGATGTGGCGTCAGTTGAGCGACTAAGGCCCACTTGGGCCTCTTGTTTTCTGAAGTTTTGTTATAAAACTTACTGAATGATTTTCCAGTCAATAGTCTAAACTGATCTTTCAGTGCGGACCTCGGGCAAAACTTTTGACTGTATACCTGCAAGTTATGCAATAAGTGTATGTTATCAGGACTCCTTATAATAGTTAATGCTGTTTGCTGTGTTAATAGTTGTGCACAACTCAAATAAGTCATTAACTTAAAAAAATAATAGAGTAAATAACAGCCATATATTCAGAGCTGAAATCGTTTGGAACTGAGGATTTGTTATTCGGACATTTAACCACAATATAATTACGACAGTTTAATGCAGTTAGAAATGTCTTTGAATTATTTTGAAATTTATTTTATGCTATCTCGGACATAGATTTTACAACACTAAAGCAAATATACGTGAATGATGCGGTTCGGAATTTCGGTTTTGGAAATAGTCAACACATTAAAACAACTAAGCAAAAAAAAATGAGGCCATTTAGGTTTCGGGATTACAGTCAATTAGAACAATAACTATCGGTAATTTCATTACGTCAGTCACCCAATGGATATCTCAAAAAATGGCATAAAACAAATTGTACTTTCATTTTCTTTAAATATGCTCGTTTTTCCTGTGTTCTAAATATAGTTTTAACCTTTACCCTGCTAAATTTCTAAATTGGACTGGTCTGTCATAAAGTTTGGGCAGTGTCATTTATTATTAGAAGGGGTGTTCACTCAAAATTTATTGACCGATTAGCAAACAATGTAGACCATGATCAGCTCGCACATCTTGGCCTGCACTGGTCACAAAGGCAGAATAACTTGCCGCCAAAAAGTACATCATTGTGCTAAGGCGTAGCCAGGGGTGGTTCGACTGGTGCGGCCGCGTTGAATTTTTTTCCGGCAAATTTTAAGTTTTTACTGATAAGATTGAGATACGTTCACAAGACCAGTTATTGCTTGTTTTTTATCTCACCTGTCACAAAGTTACAAGGTGAGCTTTAGTGATCACCCTTCGTCCGTCGCCAGTCCGTGAGTCCGTCAACAATTTCTTTTCTGCACGATAGAGGTTTTATTAATGACTTTATTTTAACCAAACTTGCACAAAACGTGTATCACCGTAAGATCTCGATTCCTTTTTTGAACTGGCCAGATCGTATTGTGAGTTCCAGAGTTATGGCCCCTGAAACGGGCCAAAATTAGCTTTTTTGAACTTGTCTGCACAATAGCAGCTTCATTTATGATTTTTTAAAATCAAACTTGCACACAACTTTTAAGACCATAAGGTCTTAGTTCCTTTCTTGAACCGGCCAGACTGCATTATAGGTTCCAGAGTGATGGCCCCTGAAAGGGCCAGAATTAGTGTTTTTTTTTACCTTGTCTCCACATTAGCAGCTTCATAAATGATTTTAATTTAATCAAACTTGCACAAAACATGTGTCACCATAAGATCTCGGTTTCTTTCTTGAACTGGCTAGATCCCATCTTGGGTTCGAGAGTTATGGCCCCTGAAAGGGCCAAAAGTAGCTATTTTGACCTTGTCTGCACAATAGCAGCTTCATTTATGATTTGACTTTAACTAAACTTGCGCACAACTTGTACCACCACAAGATCTTGGTTCCTTTCTTGAACTGGCCAGATTCCATTATGGGTTCTAGAGTAATGGCCCCTGAAAGGGCCAAAAAATAGCTATTTTGACTTTGTCTGCACAGTAGCAGCTTCATTTATGATTTGACTTTAACTAAACTTGCGCACAACTTGTGTCACCACAAGATCTTGTTTCCATTCTTGAACTGGGCAGCTTCCATCATGGGTTCTAGAGTTATGACCCCTCAAAGGTCCACAATTAGCTATTTTGTCCTTTGGAACCTTATACAGATTTCTTTTATGGTTTGTCTTGATATGAACTTCCAAAATATCTTCAACAACAATAAATATTGGATTCCATGAGTTATTTTATATCTGATTACCTCCCCTGATTGTAATTATAATGGATGTATATCAGTAAGTACTTATAGGACTTATTTGAAATTTCATTATTGTCATTAGTTGGACTGAGACAATCTCGGTAGGTAACTATGGACTGATTTCAAATTACCTCCCTTTATTTGAAATTAAAATGGGTATATCTCCGTAACTAATGAAGATACTGATCTGAAATTGCATTTATGTCAACAGACGGACTTGGACAATCAGTGAAGATACATATTGACTGAATTTATGACAAATTACCTCCCTTTATTTTTTATCTTAATGAATACACCTTAGCAGCTTCTAATGAGATTTATTTGAAACGTTATTTATGTCTTCCATGGTAAAAAATAGTCGTATTAGGTAACTCTTGATAGAACATTTATCGATATGAATACTTTACTAATATATTGTTGTACAGGCTTGTACTCTGTATCTTCTACATGCATATACCAATGCATGATTACCTCCCCTGATTTTAATAAAAATGGATTTATATCGGTAAATGTTGATAGAATTCATTTGGAATTTCATTATTGTTTTTAGTTTGACTGAGACAATCAGGGAAGATAGTATGGACTGATTCTGTGTCAAATTACCTCCCTTTGTTTCAAATTAAAATGGTTGTATCTCCGTAACCAATGAAGATATTGATTTCAAATGTCATTTGTGTCATCAGATGGACTCGGACAATCAGGGTAGATAACTTTTGACTGAATTTATGACAAATTACCTCCCTTTATTTTAAGTAAACGAATATATATCAGCAGCATCTAATGAAACTTGTTTTAAATGTTATTTAAGTCTTTCAGAGTAAGGAATATCATGTTAGTACAAAAATGCAGCATTTGAGCCTAGGACCCTCTATGTTAAAACTTGATCATATCATTCTGAGCAATGGTACTCCGGTTAGCGATACAGGGCCATCATAGCCTCCTTGTTTATTTTTGTAATTGAAAAACGCACCACGTAGAAGTTGCTTATTACGAAAATGATAGTTTTGTTTTAAAACTTAATTACTTTAAAATAGTTTGTGTTTTTAGGATAGATGATACATCGGTTTTTATCACATGACGTGTTTAAAAGATGTAAATGTAGCTGTTCCTGTTTTATTTTGCTTCTTACTGTATTTTCTTTCGATATAATAATATTTTATAGTATCAGTAAAGTTGATTTATTTCATGTTGAGATTTTAAATAATTTTATTGCTTTGTCTGTCTATTCTACCTTTACTCACATTTGCTACTAATGTATTACCAACTTTTAGAAACAACTCTAAACCGATAAAGCGGGACAGCTCTATCTATCATGAAATCAATATTCCAATATCAGCCCTACCAGACGCATTCGTCGATTTCCGTATTAATTGTTGTTGTTGTAGTAACATGGGGATGGGGTCGATAATTAACAGATTTTGACATTATCTGATGCATTTTCTTGCGGGTGGTTTGCCAAACGATATACTTGAATGAAGTTTTAATAATATTAAAGTGTTGAAAATTTATATTATACTTTATCAATTGTCAAATAAAAGTGATATATAAGAATACGAATATGTTATTTAAAATATTTAGAAATCGTTACATTTTATACATCTAACACATAAATTTACATTCTTTTCAATACATGAAACATCATGCTAAGCATATATCTGTGTACAAGAAAATAAATATTTACGCACAAGAAACTGTAAATAAAATAAATATTCAAGAATATGAATAGGCCATCTAAAATGTTTTAAAGCGTAACATTTTTTTTTACAACTAACACATAAATTTACGATCAGTGTAGATGATGATCAGCCTGCACATCCCTGCAGACTGATCATGATCTGTACTGTTTGCCATTCAGCCAGTAACGTTTTGGTATGCACCCCTTTTCATAATTTATAGTTATGTCCAAATTGAAAGATAGACAAGTTCAAAATAGAAATTTAGCATGGTAAGGATTAATTTTTAGATCGTCCTTAAATAGAAATATCATATTTGCGTGACTTGAATAAGTACTGCTGACAAATACTACTACCATAGTATATTTTAACTATAAATACATTGAAAAAATCAACATTAAATAACAATAACTTAAGCAATAGCTCAATTTTAGAATAGCAGACTTAACTAAGTAATTACTTAAGTTTTTTCATGAAATTTGGGCCAGGATCTTTACTTAGTAAATATTTACGGAACAAATCTATAAACGATTTATGGTATAATCTAAATTCATAGAAGATGGACAAGTATAATATATTCCTGTGAATCCTAAATTTGTACTGGTTCTTCCTACTGTCATACGATTAATAAAATAAGGGTAAATATCATAAAAAAAAACTCCCGAGGGAAAGGATAAAGGCTGCAGAAAAGACAGAGGAAAGTGAAATATATACATATCGAAGCAAAAACCATAAAAAATATCTATCACTTAAAGTAATTGGGGTAACATATTTTTTATGACCCGACTTGAAACAACACTGACCGGATATTGTTTACCCTTAGGCAATATTGTAATACACAATAAATATCAAAGGATAATTTTAAAACATTTGTTACAATTAAATTATATTATGCTAAATGTGTGTAATCTTTGGACTAAAAAAATAATAGATAACGCAATTTTTAAACGAATAATTAAAGAATGTACCAAAATTATGCATTAATTTAAGAATACAGAATACAATATTGTTTATATAGGCAAATTTATCGATTTTCCGACAGATCGATGTTACAAAAAGTTCGTTATGTACAGCCGGCATTTCATTGAAACTTAAGATGTACATAGACATCGCTGAGACGAAGTGCATCTTACAAGAACCTGGTGTCTGTGTTGAAGAATATTCAGATTATTTCCATTTATGTAGCTAATATTTTCTTGTCCAAAAGTACTAAGAACTTCTCGGACAGTTTAACTTACATGAGATGCAGAGCAGTACACAAGAACATTTACTACGTTGAATGCATTTAAAATTATCTCCAATTTGTACTTAATTCTTCCCGGTCCAATGCGTCATTTTAAAAAATGGTAAGAAGTTGAAATCGTGAAGAGAGAAGTAAATTGCACGAGAATCTTTAATCAATTTAGGTCATATCTGAAACTGTTTCCTTTTTGTCCTCTGCCAAAAGCGAAAGAATATTGTTTTTGTGTTGCCGTCCGGCTGTCAGTCTGGCTGTTTATAATGCGGATTGTATTTAAGCTAGAATTGCCGCATTTTACATCACGTATTATCCCACTTGAATCGGTAAATGCAGTTTATGCCCTTGATTTGTTTAATAAACATGAAAATAGTATTCAATTTAAAATCACCATATGTCATATAGTGATAATTTAGCATAGTGCAACTACACATTGGCGGATCATGATGTGTGTGCAGGGGCGGGGTGGTCGGCTCTGTGACCGAGTGGTTCGTGTCGCTGACGTCAAAAAATAATGCGTGTGCGTTACAATTTGTATGCTCTTTCTAGGGCACGCCCCCTCGGAAAGAGATAGATGTATCTCAAGTGGTGCAACCAGTAGTTATATAAATAAGGTTATAAGCGCTGTTTGACCTCAAATTGACCCCACTTTGACCTTAACATTTGACCAATGCCGGACAATTAAAAAAAACACTGTTGGTTTTTTGTTGAACGTAAGCGGGTTGAAACGTCGTCTACCCACACAATTAAAAAAACCCACAAGTTTGAATCCAGCGAAAAAAACATATATTTTATATAAAATATATTTCATTAAAAGCACTGAAAAACAATTTCAATAGTATTGCCCTTATTAGTAAATACAGCGTATCGGAATTTTACGTTCATTCATAAAGCGTGTTGGATTTTTACTACGTTCATTCATAAAACGTAGTAAATATATTCATGCCAACCAATGAAAACGCATTTGATTTTTAGCGTGTTTACTTCCGCATCTAGAACTTTCGTTTAATGCCCGGATGAATGTGCATGACATTGTACGTAAATAAACAAGTAAGTTTGTATTGTTGGATTATACAACGGAAATAAGTGGAATTAAAAATCTAAAATGTAAGTATAACTTGTTTTAGATGTGTCTAACTATTTACCCACCGCTTGAATATTTTAATATTGACGGAAACAGTTTATTTATACATTGCATAATACAGCGCGTTTACTAGGTCATGCGTGTTTACACGTTTTCAAACCAAAATTTCTCTACTAACAAAACGACCTTCCTACTTTTTGATTATGTTTTGTTTTAGCTTGAGTTCACGTTTTTCTTTTACAAGACACGCTAAAATATGAAACCCTGAGTTAAGATTATGTAATGGAATCTTTATGTATACAAACATGATGTTTACTAAAACGAACTGTACATGGGTTGAGATGATTTTTTAAAAGTTAATTTGTTGATTTTGTTTTAGGAGTATTGAAGAATTGTCAAGAGATATTGACTATCTAACTGGATATTTGATAGAAAAATATCCCAACGACCCTGACATACAAACATGGAATTCATTATACTGCGGAAAATATGATGGGCTCATTCAACAACATGTTTGACATCCAACTGAATTACAACGTCAATATACAAAACTCCAGGAAGAAAACAAACTTTTGAAGCAAAATATATCAAAAAAAACTACTAAGATAAACGAATTACAACAACAATTGGAAAAACACCAAGAAGAGAACGTCAAATCAAACCAAACTACAACAAGCACAACGACGAAAACACACAGATATCAGGAAGTAAAAACAAATATTGAAAAATCATATTCAGAAGACAGAAGAATAACTGGAGAAATTACTCCTGGTGAACTGCCAACCGTGGACAAATGTGTTGAAACTTTGAAAGACCTGGATAAATTAATCAGCTCAGACAAGAGAAACATAATTTTCAATTCTTGCAACAAAGGATATGTCTTAAAAAAGTTAAAAGTGCTAGGAAAAGAAAAGAATAAAGGATTTATGGAGACACTAAAGAACTACGGTTTCAATTATTCATTGTCGCACTGTAACTTTTTAATACGTTTATATGATTTTGCAATGAAACATAATGATATCTTAAATGTGGTCTTTCTGTCGAATATATTCGCCGTAATTTTACAACAATACAACAAGTGTTTAACGATAAAGGTTGGTAAACAAAACAACAAATCACTCAAGCGTAGAACTGTTTTACAATTGCATACACGACTGAATATCATAGATTCTTTACTTGTTTCCTGTAATCACTCAAGCGTAGGATTGTTTCACAATTGTATACATGGTTGAACATCATAGATTCTTTACTTGTTTTCTGTAATCACTCAAGCGTAGGATTGTTTTACAATTTTCTGCAGGATATTAATCCAATGTCAGTTAATGAAACATGAAATAGGAAGTGATTGTTTGTTGATTTTGTCTTATATTGTTAACTTTTAGTATTTTATACAATAAATCATAAATGTTTATGCCATCTTGTAACATTTTAATGAAAAATAAACAATAATAACCACAGAGTGTACTTGTTTTATCTTGATATTGTATGTTATTATACTTTACCTTAGGGATATAACTAATTACTTCTTTTGGTGAGGAAGTCCAAATGGATCAAAGTACAAAGTATTCAAATAACAAAACCAATGTGTCCCAAGCCCCATAGAGCCATCTAAATTTATAATTCCACATTCATTTTTTAATTTTGTTTTTGGTAAATTATTTCTTCTAAATACACACCTAAAGTTTTTAATACCGAGTTGTTTAACCACTTGTTCAATTTCAAAATTAGAAATAGGTTAGTTCATAAATTTTATTTTATTTTTACAATAGGAATTCGTCTGTAAGACCTTTTTTGTGAATCAATTTGAATGTCATGGCCTTGTCCCTTGCCACTTAACAAGGATGTAATCAAAGGTATTCCGAGACTAGCAAGAAGTTTAAAAAAAACTCCGTCCTGTTTTTGTCTTTGAGTTAACTTTATTACACCAGTTCCCCTAAATTGTTTTCTTTGATTAGGCGTAAGATATGGCGATATAATATTGCTCTTATCATTAGCTACTGAAATCATACCATTCCCAAGTAACTTACTAACACCAGTACTGGCAAGTCTTGACAAAGCTCCGACGCCTAACGGTCCTAATATTTTTGGAACTATTTTTGCAGCTAACGGAAGTACTGTCCGACCTAACAAACCAGCCAAAGCTCCTAAAAATCCACCATTTTGACCTTGACTGGACATTTGTTGTTTTGAAATTGTAATTTCTAATCCCTTCTTATTCCTAAAAGAATTGTTAATTTGATTAATCTGTGTTTTTGTTAAAAGTAAACAAAAGTTTCCACGTAATTGCTCATGTTTTAATCTAAAAGTATATGGGACCTTATCATTGTAAGCTTGTGCTAAATTTTTCTTCTGTCCATCTGTTAAATTTACTTTATATTCAATATAATTTGATACCATTATATATTTTATATATATTTTATTTAAACAATAACAAGTTCATTTCTAACAGTATTTATTTCAACTGTTTCTTCGTACAATACAATTGCGTAAACACGGATATTAGCTGCTGGAAGAATATTTAATTTAGCTGTTAATGTAATATGCTTAGGATCTTCTGTAATTATTTCCTTTTGAAATTCTAAGTTAAAATGAATAAATCCAAACAAACTTTGAAAATTTAATCTATTTAAAAGACTTCCGGTGGTTTTATTATTTTGTTTATGAAAATAATTAAGAACATCATCATAAATTCTTGATATACTTGTATATTCCGTTTCGGGATAAAAAAACACCATTACCAACTTCAAGACGACAAGATTGCAACCTACAATTATTATTTGCTGCATTAATTTTAAATGTATCTAATAAATGTGAATTATGTTCTTGTGAATTATTTTTATCAGGTCGTTGTAAATAAACAAACACATGCCTGGGGTTTGTTACACCGGCTGTTATTCTAAAAGTTATATTATTTTGTTGTGTATTTGCGGGTTGTGCCAGTATTTCACGAAGATATTTCCACCTTGCTTTTGTATATCTTTCAGAAATTAAATTAAATCCATAATCATTGAAAATTAAACGCGAAACCCACAAAACTAATTTAGTTATAATTACCCTACCTGCATCGGCAGCATTAGCTCTGTAAATTAATTCATCATCATTTGTTAATTGGAGTGTTATTTGTATTTGACTTGGTGGTAGCATGTTTTGTTCTAAACTCTGAAAAAATGAATAATTATTTAGCGGAATTTAAGCATTTACATTATTACCACCCTGGATTAATCCCTTTCTAATAGCAAAACCTGGATTATAATCGGCATTATCTTTCCGACTTTCAGCAACAGCATTTGTATCTGAATAAATAAATTCGTTTGTTCCAGTTGATTCTACATAATCCCTAGTTAGTTCAACTAAATTTTGTAAGTTAATTACCTTGTATAAATTATTACAATCATAGACAATTTTTCTATTCTGTTTAACTATCAGCTGATCAATTATTGAATCCGCATTATTAATTAAAGCAATTTAATCATCACCACCATAATTATTACCATTAGCAAGTTTATCAACTTTAAAACTTACTTCAAAATAACCATTAAACCAATCAAAATATGAACTTTTATCATTAATTGTAAAATGATATCCACTTTTTTGCTGTTTAACATTATTTCCCAAGAGGGTTATTAAAGGTGTATCTAATTGAATAGGGTTGTTTTCATATCTTTCACAATACTGTTTTGTTCTAAACATATATATTATATATTATTTTATTTTTTTATAAATAAATCTGTTAATACGTTTACGCTGAGGGTCCGCTCCAGATCCTAACAATAACTGATTTAATCTTATATTAATATCCTTCTCATTATTTTTACTAATATTTTGTTTCTTGTAATTTCCTGGTAATTAATTCACCCACAGCAGGTTTCTTAACGTCCGCAGCAGGTTTTTTAAAACTTTTGACTTTTTCTGTAATTTTATCAGCAGCTAAATTTCCAACTTCCGTTCCAATCTTTTTTGTTCCACTTTCAAGTGCTGCTTGTCCTGCAGTTTCCAGACCTTTTTTTCCAGCAGATGAAACTCCACTTAAACAATTTTGTTAAAGTGTCAAAGATACCTGTACCGTGTATAATTTCTTCTCCGGTCTGAGCGTAAAACTCATAGGGAGCTGAAACTCCAGTTTGAGCATCAACATAAGTGAATAGTCCTTTATTTTTATCATAAACTTTCTTGTACATTATAAAACTAAATTTTATATTTCTTTTAATATTAGTGTAAAACTTGTTTCAACTTCATTAAAATTAATTATTCTACCAAATACGTCTGTAATATATATTCTTATCGAATCTATAACATTTTTATTAATTTCAGAATATCCGACTCTTTGTGGTTCTTTTGTAAATGGATAAGCTCTTGTTAAATCTGCAGTACTTAAAGCATAGATAATATCACTAAAATTACCATCAACGAGTGAAGTAATAGAAAGAGCATTGAAACTCGAGGGTAAACGATTTGTACGAGGGGGCGTAGCCCCCGAGTATAAATCGTTTACCCGAGAGTTTTAATGTTCTTTCTATTTTGTATCATAGCCATCCATATATGGTAGTTTAGTAGGCGTTCCACATTGCCATATACAGCAGTTCAGTGAGTACTTAAAATCTTTGCTTTACAAATGTGTAAAGCTCAGGTAAAATAAACCAATGTGAACGCAGAAAATCAATAAAATGCACGTCGCTGTCTGCTGTTAGAGACACGCCCATACACGCTGGCATACTTTCCTATCCAACAGTGCGGTAACTAGCGCGTGGGTATTTAATACCTGCACACTTTTAGTTACCGCACCCTGCGCTCAGATTATACGATTTACCTGCACCCAATTTGTTAAGAAAAAACACCGAGCTATGATACAATTATCAATAAGATCACAATGAATGTAAATTGTATCCACAGAGTTAGTTATATTTGGTGTTGTAGTTCCCCATTCGGTATTTCTCAAAGTTTTTTTTTCTCAAATCCAAGCAATGTATGAAAATGTGACATTCTTAAATCCAATATAAAATTATCATGAATTGAAATCAAAACCTTAAAACTACTTAAATCAAATTCTAAACTTATTGGGGCAATTTCTGATTTATCAAATTCAAAATCACCGTTACTTATTAGTGTTTCCCTAATATAATTATTGATGTCCGTATAACTGTAAGAACCATTTGTAAATATGATATCTTTCCAATCCTTGCCATTATTATAACGAATTCTTTTATTATCGGATTCATCACTAATATTATGCCAGAGTTAGTCATAGTGTTAATACTATCCAAACCAACAACATAAGTTTTATCTAATATTAAGGAGGAACGACTGAATCTAACTGTAAAATCGCTTGGAGTATTTCTAGTGTTGTTTTTAATTGCTTTAGAACTTAATACTATTTTTTGTTCCATTTATATTCAAGAAAAATATTTTTTATGTAACATTTCGTGTTGTTCTGGTAACATTTTTTTTATTTTTAATAGTTCATCAATTATGGTAATACCTTCATTTTTAGTTCTTCATTATCATTTCCGGAATTTATAGAACCACAAATTAACTCTAAGTTACTATCCAGTTCTTTTCTTCAGGATTACATGGACAAAGATTTGAATTAAAACCTTCTCCCCTAATTACATTTTTTTTAAATTTCATAGATCTTTTATTGATAGGTAATCCTGATTTTTCTGTTAATTCTTTAAATATTTTCCTAGAATGTATTGAATGTTTTTTATTATTGTTATATCTTTTATTAATCAAATCAATCAAATCATCATCTACTTTAGTGTTAATTACTTCTTTTCCAGTTCTTCGATCCTGAGCAATCGATTTGTTTTGACCATAAATTTTATTTAGGTTAATAATTAAATTACCATACTGTCCATTTGGTGAAACTTTATACTTTGTCTTTGGTCCTTTAAGAAAACTTTGTTTTTGATTATGATACTTTGTTCCTTTGCCCACATGTTTTTCTACATACCCTTCTTGATCAATAATTTTATTGAGCATTTCTCTATATGCTTTTAAATTTTTTGACTTAGCTTTAATTGCTTCTTTTTGCTTCAGATCGAGATCTGTGGGGTTTTTCTTATTAGTTATTCCACCAGATTCTTTACCCAAACTTATAATATCCTCTGTTACATCTTTTATGATATCCTCTACTTCTTCTCTAGTCATTTTTTCATCTGGATTTTAAGAGTGGCTGTATAAAATGTTGAACACTTCTTGTGGTGTGTTATACTTTTCTGTATCTAAAAGTTCTAAATCAACATCTTTGTCATAATTAACTCTAAATTCTTTTGGTCTTGCTTCCAGCGTTTTTTCAACTGCTTCTTCAGTAGGTTCTTTGCTTATTTCTGTAATTTTTCCTTCTTTGTACTTTTTATATTCCCTTAACAGTTCTTAAAGTTCTTCAGAAGATCCTGTAATTGGTAGTGGCTCTTGGAATAGCTGCGGTAAGCCCTGATATGTTTGTATGTCTTTTATTTCATCATCGAGCGACCCTAATTGCTCTTTAATCACAGGTAATGCTTTTAACTGGCTTGACAATTGTTCTTTTTGACTTTCTATACCTTCTGTAATTGGTTTATACATTTCCGTATACATTTCCCGACCAGTAGCTTTTCTGATTTTTTCTCTCATTAATCTTTTGTCCGACTAAGTTTTTCCTTATTCTTATTTCATTAAATTTTGATTGCATGTATATAATAATGTAAGATAATGTAAGATAATGTAAAATAATGTAAGATAATGTAATACTATTATATACAAATGGAAATTCCAAATTATGATACAAAAAACGATAAATCAAATAACTTTAAGCAACTTTATCCTTTTAAGCCATATTCATGTTTTAGAATGTATATATGCGGATCTTCCGGATCAGGAAAAACAAATACAAAAATGCATATGCTTCGAAAACCTCTTATATATTATGATAAATTATACCTTTATGTTAAAACCCTAGAAAAGTCTAAATATCAAGATTTAATAAACCACTTAAATGAAACTGCAGATGAAATTAAACTACATGTAGATCCAAACGAAATACTTGAATATTCTAATAATGAAATAACTGATGTTAATGATCTTGAACCAGAAAAACAAAAAGTAGTAATATTTGATGATTTTATGTGTGAAGAAAAAAAGGTTCAGAATGAAATAACAAAATATTGTATTCAAGGACGTCATAAGAACTGTTTTGTTATTTATTTAAGCCAGTCTTACTATAAAACACCAAAAGATATTCGGATTAACTGTTCGCATTATATTTTGTTTGAAAGCCCAGATAAAAGAGAAAATGATATGATCTGTAATGAACAAAATATAGATCACAAGTCTTTTGCTAATGCAACAAAACAAAAATATGATCTCTTATATGTTGATAAACCAAGGAAGTCTCTAAGAAAAAACTTTACTGGTATTATATAATGGCAGTTTTTAATGATGTAAAACAAATAAGTGAACCTGACAGTATAAGCAAAGTTAAGTTTGATATAGATTTAAGTGATTATGCCACAAGAAAACAATTCAAGAAGCTTAAAAAGGAAACGGAATCGTATCTTCACAGAAATAAGGAACTTGATAACACAATGAACAGAGCATTAGATATGGGAGGTAAGGGAATATTCAACCTAGGAAATCCAGAAACACCCAACGATGCAGTTACAAAACGGTTTGTGTTTAAAACATTCAAAGCGTAATAGAAGACTATAAATTTGAAGATCTCAAATCTATAAAACAGACACTAGAAGAAGAAGAAAAGAATATTGAAGAATTAACAAAAGATTTTAAAAACAATTCATTATTAATAGATCAATTACAAGGTAAACATGAAAAAGAAATGAAAGCTATGGTTGATTCTATTAAAGAACTTGAAGAAAAATCTGATTTAACAGACGACAACATAAAAAAGTATTTAGAACCAATTTTGAAAACTTATACACTCAAGTTCAAGAATTAAAAAATAGTATGATTAAACATGAAGAACTAAAAGACAAGATTATTGAAGCTGAAAAAAGTTACAACATATGTATCAGTTAGAAATCAGAAAAGAAATAAATAAACTAAATACTGAAATGGTAAAAAACAATCAAGATTTACTCGATACATTTTCAAATAAACTTGCAGAATATAAATTTGAACTTGAAAAGGCAGCTTCACAAAGAGGGGATGACCATGATACCGCATTAGATAACCTTGAATAACAACTTAATTCTAACACAGAACAATTTAAGAAACAACTTCGGGGTTTAATTAGTATTGTTGACACACGCCACAATTTAAAGTACGCGGAATTAAGTACACTTACAGAAATATTACAAAAAGATACAGCACAGCTTAATGCTAAAGTTGAAGAAAATAAAAATGAACTGAACCTTGTAGTTGAAAAATCAGTTAAACAAGGAGAGTTAATTACTGCTAATACTGAAGCAATAACCACTAATACCCAAGCAATTTCTACTAATTGGGAACAAAATACAGAAGTTAAAAATGTTTTCTTAAAACAAAAAACAAAATTAGCTAGAACAAAAATGTGTTGTTGACAATTTGTCTGCTTCTGAAGTTGCTACAACAAAACGAGTTGATGATTTAGCTGAAGTAATTCTTAAACATGAAAATAAATATAAAGCAATAGAAGAAGAGCTAGAAAAAGTAAGATGCGAAGTGTTTCTCTTTGAATACTACAACAGGAGACAACTACATGTAAGGAGTTATTATGGTAAAGGAAAAAAGTATGATATAGAAGATAAACAGCTATCATAAAAGGTGATAAATACCAGAGATTTTTTTGCATTATTTGGAATACGAGTTAATAAGATTACAGATTATAAAAGTTTTATTAAAACAAATCATAAATATGCTGATCCCTACGGAGCGGAAGAGAGTGTATTTCAAGTCCAACAAGATGGGGATTACATAATCGAAGTTAATTTTATCATTAGCAAGTCTGATATAAAAATTGATTCATTTTTTTTTAACCGGCCGGGTGTTTACATAAACGGATACGAGGATATAACACCTGAGCTTAAAAATACAACGCTGGTTTTTAAGAAAAAAAATGAAATTAATTTAAGCAAAGAAGCAACATTTAATATTCAAGTGGCAAAGGTCGGAATTCATTTTATTATAGATCCAGGAAGTTATGTCGGATTCTATTTAGTCAATTAATTAATTACCGTGTTTTTTATATAATGGGAATATTCAATAATATAAATGAAAAAGTAAGTAAAATAGAAAGGCAAATAATAAGGAAACATCCTTTGTTCTTAACATGTTATACCCAAGATACCGATAGTGGATTATTTCAATGGAAAGTTGTAAATGCTAGTCCTGGTTTAGTTCAAAATGGTAATAATGTAACAATTAAACAAAATTGCATCTTAATTATTCTTGTTGATGCAATTAAATTAGATAAAGGAGAAGCGAAATTGGAATTAAAAAGCAAATAAAATAAAATTCCTCAAAGTTACAATGTAAAAAATAACAGAAAACATGAATCTATTCTTATTAATTATGCTAATCAATTTCAAACAAATGATGAAATTTATATTAATTCTTTAAACGTTAAGATTATTCAGTTAACAATTTATGGTTGCTCATAAGTAGCTGAAGCATCGTAGGCTAATGTATCAATACCATTATCAAGAATATATCTTTTGTCGTCGTAACATGATAAAGATGTTTTATTAATAACATAACTAGAAATATTGTGCTTATCAGAACGCATAGCTTTAAAGGTATGGTTAGTTTGGGTTGAATTAAACAAAGTATCTTTGTAATTTTTATGAACTATTGTTTTCTTTACAACATGCTTTTTTATTCCTTTACATTTTTTAATATTCATTTCGTTTTCTAATAGATATGAATACATTTTGATTCTTAATACAACAAATTCAACAATGGGAATGCCGGCTGCTTCATCTTTGAATTTTCCAATTACTTTTTTATCATTGTCGAAATCAAATTTTGAATTTGTGTTATAATCACTATTATCAAATAAATCTTTGTCCTTATAAAAATCCTTATATACGTTTTTGGTTTTAATTTCGTAACATAATGAATCAGTGTCAGTGAATAAAAGCTTTGCTGAACTTCCGTACTTTTCCTTAATACAATTATCATGAAATTCATACATTAAATATTTTGATAAATCTAAAATACACATTTCTTCATAACAAGGTCTGTTTAATAATAAGCTTTCTTTTATTTTATTTATTCCAAATAAATTGTTATTAAACATCGTTGAGCTAAGAAATGAAGGTTTGGCAATATATTTTAATAAAAGATTTTCATCATGTGTCAGCTTAATATTAACCCTCTTACGTAAATTTTCTAATGTCTTACCGAATACAGAGTTGTTCATTAACTTAAAAAAGTCTTTTTCAAAATAATTCTTTGCTTGAGATCTTTTTTGAGTATTAAAGTCAATATATTCTTTTAACCAAGGGCTTTCGTCAAAAGTTAATATTCTATGTATTTTTGTTATTTTTAATCCTAATTGTGCATATAGTTCAAGATTTTTAAAATGAAGTACGTAATTCCTTTTCTTCATTAAAGTTGGAACCAACTTCTTTACATTACTTTTTCCTATTTCAAATTCCTTTCTAATGTTTTTACTATAATTTGAAAGTCATTCTTCTGGTATATTATTTTTTTCAGGAGCTAAAGGATAATCGTTATGTACAGCATGTAATTCTTTCGGATATTCAAGATCACATTCAATTATAAAGTTAGTTTTACCTTTTGCAATTAATTTCTTACATTGTTTTTCGGATATAAATGTAAAGTTTCCAGAGGGTAAAGGTCCAACCGTAAAGGTTATTGGCGTCGAGGTACATAATGTATTTAGATTATAATTCAGGATCATAGATTTTTATATATTTATTGTTTGCTTTGCTTTATCTGTTTGAAATATAACTTATTCCTCCTCTCAGTCCCTTTTCAATAAAGAGATACATATAAATATCAGTTATTAAATCCAGGTTAATTCCAGTCATTTTTAACATTGCATCCCAAGCTAAACCAGGACTACTAAAATAGTGACAAGGATCAAGTTTATAATATTCAAGGCATACTGTTTTAAAGTTTTCAAAAACGTCAGTTAAAAGTAATACGTCAGTTTATAAATATAAATCATGATATTCTCCCATTGTTTTAATTTTAAATTGATTCCAAACATTTTTAGCATGTTCATATTCATCGTCGCTGATGCAGCTTTCATTTAAAATTGAATAAAGCTCTTCTTTAGGAGGTAAGTTTTTTCTTTAAATCTTTTAAATGAATCCATGTAATCATATGGATAAATGCCTTTTATTTTTAATAATTTAACTAAACTTTCAGAAAATTCTAGAGATAAATATTTAAATCTCGGAATATTTTTTACTAAATTGTCTAATGATTGAGACATAAATTGAAAACTATCTATCAAAACCAAATCACTTACCATAAATGCCATATATCTTTCCATATTATTAGGAATTACATTAATTTCTTTTTTGAATTTTCCTATTTGTTGCATAATAAAGTGGGAATCATAACCTCTTAAATTATGAAAAAAAAACAGAAATTTTGTGTGTTAGTCTAATATTAATATTACAGTCTTGATAAGCACTTCCTCTGAATTTTCCTGTTATATGACAGTGGTCACGGACCTTCTGTCCATTCGGAAAACTTTTTCTTCACGTACTGGCACTTCGCCTTCTTTATATTCTTTTTCACAGATATGACAAAACTTTTGTTTTTTTAAATTCAATTTCGTCTTTTTTAGACATTCTTAATTCTTTGTTAAAGTTTTCATTAAATATTTCCTTACAATATTCCTCTTCCTCAAGTATTTTTTTCTATAAACTTATAAACTGCATTAGGTTGGTTTAGTATATTTATCGTCATAACAACAAACAACATTATATCCATAACCACAATCTATATGTTTGTGATATGGTTCAGTAAATGAAGATTCAGATGATGGTAAAGCAGTTGATATGTTTTCAGTTATTGGCTCAAAATCAGCATAAAATTACAAAAGGTACTTCTAATTGTTTGTGATAATTTTTAAATTGTACTTTACTTCCCTCTTTTGGCATTTTTACACCTTGGACACCGTTAACAGCTAAACAATTTGGTATATGCTCATTTAATATTCTTTCTTGAGAAAAAATTTGTAAACATGATTTTTTTGATTTTTACATTTTGTTTTGTTAACCATTAATCTATTAAAGTCTTTTACCCAAACATAATGTTGGACTACAGTCCTTGGGGACGGTTCCTTGGAGTCATCATCAGTTATTTCGTTATTATTAATTAACAACATGTCACACCTTTCGGAATTTTGATATTTTGATATGTACAATGGATAGATATTATTTTCTTCATAAGCGAATATATTAAATGAAATATCATTCAGAGTTTCTATTTTAGGTATTTGATTTAATGTAACAGGAAATGTTATTCCTTTATAATTAAGTTCTTCTATATTTCTATATGTTTTTTTATGTTTTGAAACTCTTTGAGGATCTTTTTTAACAGGAAATTTATAAGCCAAATGACACAATCTAAAACATTCATTATCATCATTCTTTATATTTATCAATCCTTTTCTATGATGTTGTAATGGTTTTGGTAATTCTAAATAACTAGAAGCAGCTAATGGATTATATATATATATATCTTTATATAATGAACATCGACTGACTCTATTCTCCAATCACTTCCTTCCGAAATCCAATTACCAATCCTATTTATTATTTCATGAAAAGCTTGACGTAAAGTGTTTTTTTATTTCGTTTGTATTAATAATAATTAAAGCCTTGATTCAAAATAAGCTGATTTATATATTGTATCTGTTGCACTCATTTTTACAAAAGTTATGTTTAGTACGATATTTATTTTTATACCTTTTAAAGCTTTAAGTTCAGATTTAAGAATTTTATAAGAGTTGTTTATAGTTAAATATAATTAATTTTTTGGGTCTTGTCCATATTCAATATTAATTTCAAATTTCTTAAAATATTGTTTTGTAGAATTCTTAATTTCCATCTATATATTATAGTTAGAGAAAAAATTCGTTAAGGAAGAAACAACACTCAAAAATATTTAAATTTATATCTTTCTCCAATAAGTTTTGATATTCCGCTTTTTACTCCGTTTTTTTCCTTCACAACACATTTTTATGAAACCAGAATTAATATCAAGATCTTTAGATGTTGCATAAATGCTTTTATATATTTTTTCTTCATTGGTATCATAATCGGTTGTAATTACTTTTTGGGATTTGTTTCGGTTGTTGTTTGAAATCGGACAATCACAGTTTCCGCCGTTTTCTACTTTTGTTAAACAACCACATTCTCGTTTATATAGTTTTTTTTCTGGAAAAGATATGGATCTTTAACATTTTTTAATTTATCTATCACATGTTTTTTATATTCTTCACTAACTATTTTATCAAGTTTAGAGTTAATAACATTTCTTCTTTTAAGAACTTTTTATATGAATCTTTGTCCGGATTTGTTATTTCTCCTAAAGTGCTTGCTAATTTAGGCATAATCATTCTGTCTACTTTTATATTAACCATTATATAATATACTAAAAGAAAAAAAATATCCTTAACAACGCACCTAAAGAACGTTTAAAAATGGTTAATATTATCTATATCTTTTGAATAAGATTTTAAAGTTATTTTTTTCTAAATTGTTATCAATTGTTACAATCTTAATACCTTTTTGAGACATTCTGTTTAACCATTCTTCGTGTAATTTGTGTAGTTTTTCTAAATAATCTAAACCAACTCTGTTTTCTTCAGTTCTGTTTCTTTTCTGACGTCTTTGAAAACATATTTTAGGATCGGTTTTAACATAAATAAAAGCATCAATTGGGGTTTTTCCATGTAATTTAATAATATGATCAGTTAAGAAAAGATTGTATACTGCCCATTCGGGATCATTTATAACTCCGTTGTCATGATATTGTAAAAACATTGCTGTTAGTTAAATAACATCGTTCAAGAAAAGAAACACCATCAAACTGTTTAGCAGAAGATAACATTTTTATATGACTGTTTAAAGTTGCTAATTGAAAAGGAAATGAATATTTGAAAGGTTTTCGGGAAGCAAGTTCAAATAGGTTATATGAATTTCCACCAGGATCCATAACGTTTTGCCATGCATGAATTGGTTCTGGAATTATATTAAAATTAGGATTATATTCTTTAATAATATCTAAAAACGTGCTTTTTCCTGATGCAATATTACCTTCAACTGATATAATTTTTCTCATTTATATAAAATACTTATAGAAAAAAATCTTTAAAACAGCTCTTCTTCTTTTTTATTTCTATATCCATTAAGTTTAAATTCCTTCATATACGTTTCAAAAGGCATTGGATATTTTTTTTCTTTCTGCATTTCTAACAGTATTGTAAAAATATCCCGAATAACTTTATTTGAATCTTCTTTACTTACTTTCCCGATTCGTGCTTTTGTTATTAGTTGTTTTATTTTGTGATGATCTAATTTTAAGATAGTTGTTTTGTCTCCAACTTTTAGTTTATTAATAAATATAGTAATTACTGATGGAACAGCGCCAGCAACTGCTACAAATATCGGAATTACTGGAACAAGTGCTAATGCAGCTGAGCAACCAAAAATACAGTACCTGCTGTAATTTGTAATCCTGTATTTACTCTTCCACAAAATTTATAACTTTTTCGGAAAGCAGCAGCACGTTTAGTCAAGTGAAAAAGTAATTGATCAATTGTTTCTGTTTCAGTAGAAATTAGATTTTTATTACTCATTTATATAATATTTAAATATTAAATTTCTTCCAATTCACTAAATGGTACCCAACTATTAAATTTTTCACTATAACCTTTCCATTTTACTAAAGCTTGTTTTTTCTTATAGTCTCGTCTGATAACTTTTTCTATTCTAAAAACTTCTTGTTTAGTAGGTAAAAGTTCTTGTTCATAAAATGAACCCTGAATTATTTCATCATTTAAATCTTTAATGGTATATGTTCTGGGATTTGTATTATTAATTTTATAAATTATAAATATTTCCTCTGTCTAGTTTGGTGTATATCCTTTTTCAAAATGTCGTTTAAGTTTGCTTAAGCGAATCCGATCACCAGTTTTAAATTTTGGTTTACTCTTTGGTATTTTTAAATTACCATACAAATTAAAGTAAACAGTACCTTTATTTAAGTTTTTACTGGCTTCGGTTGGTGTCATGTTTATACTAGAATGTTTTGTTTTGTTATATTTATCAACCATATTCTGTAAATTATGAAAATAAGTGTAGGTATTATTTGCTGTAAAATATTTCCACATTATTCTTTTTAAACTTCTATTAAATCTTTCGATTACTACAGCTTTTCCTTCATTAAATGTATGATATATGTTAATCTTATTTTTATTCAAAAATAATTCAAACTTTTTATTATAAAATTCTTTTCCTTTATCTACCCATAGATTTGTGGGTGTTCAACATTCTGAAACTATTTTATTAAATGCTTCAGTAACAGATTCTCCAGTTTTATTCTTTAATGGAATAACCCAAGCATATTTACTGAATATGTCAATAACGGTTAACAAGTACTTTACACCTTTATTATATTTTGAAAAAGCTTGCATATCAACTAAATCAGCTGACCAAGTATCATCAATGTCACGGACAATCACTCTTCATTTCCTACATTTTCGTTTAATTGGTTTGTGTAATTCGTCTGCTAATTCATCGCACTAGCGGTAACTCAGAGTTACTGGCTCTGAAGTGATTTCGGGGGTCTTTTTGAGTAAGCTTTTAGCTCCCGAAGACTTACGTCCTTGTAAATACTCTACCCCCTTTTCCCGTTTTTTGACTTTCGTTTCTGTCCGAGACCAAGTTTATATTTCATATTAATTGCCGGTTTTACAACTAAATGTTTGGCTATCTTTTCTCAGACAGATTCTGATTTAGTATTCTTTAAATTAGACAACATTTGTTTATCGCATATACCTTATTTTTACGCCGCTTTCGTAGCAAAAGTCATGGGTCTTACATACTGTGTCCAGTTCGTTAACAGGAGGTCCGTTCTCCAAAGGATTTCCTGGCCCACAATAGTTATATCCTGGTAGTGTTAACCCTTTCTTAGATAATAAAGGTAACATTGCTTTATGAATATCTAAATTACCTCTTGTGAGCTTAGGCTCAGAGTGGGAAGCTTTGCTCCCCGTTCTAGTACTTTTAATAAACTTTGATTTCATTCTTCCACAAGATTTACATTTTGCTTTTATCATTTTTCTCCCGTTTTTTGCTGTAACATAATGAGGATTTATATTATCAGTAAATCTTCTTTCTTTCAAACAATATATTTTGTTCTGTAAACTCATCTATATCATATGTATTTAAAACTTTTTTCATCGAGTTCAAAACCTTGTAGGGTTTTTTAGTTGTGCGGGAAGACGACGTTTCAACCCGCTTACGTTCAACAAAAAAAAAAAAAGTGTTTTTTCTTAATTGTCCTGCATTGGTCAAATGTTAAGGTCAAAGTGGGGTCAATTTGAGGTCAAACAGCGCTTATATCCTTATTTATATAACTACTGCAACCCAACGTACATATCATCTGATTGAGTCTTCTCTTTTGTCACAATATCATCTTTGAAGTCTGTAAATTGTAATCAAATCTCAAAGGAAAATGAAAGCTATATAATTGAACCTTCGTTACTGGAGAAATTTCTCGTTCTGCTGCCAAATACACAGAAATTTGAATAGCAATTTAGATGGAAAAGCAAATTGTAGAATTTGCTTTGGCCAAACTATTACGGTTCCCCTCCCATTTTTTATTTTTTCAAATGAAATATGCATGTATCTGTATTGCAGAAATAGGTCTACAACTGTTTGAAAATTTTAGGAAATATTTAAGTCAGGTGTGTAATACGTTTATATTTTTATAAGCCAGTAAAGCTTTTCGTCTGACGAGAAAATAATTCATCCCCCGCGTTTAACTAATGTTTGAACGTAATTTCCGATTTGATAGTAAAACTTGAAAACTTGATAAATATCTTTAACACACTAAAACAAACATTTTTGTCGAAGTTTAATGAATGACATTTTCGGACCTCGGGCAAAATTTTTTTACCGACAAGCGATCTATCAAGTTTCTAATTGTATCATGTCAGAAATCAATTTCCTTCAAGTTACGAGTTCAGTACAGGAAAATATACTGTTGTACTTTATACCAGTTAATAGCATAAACTGTGGTCCGACGACTTAAATAAGGTAATATTTTATAAAATGTATTCCTACACGAGAATGAAAAGGGTCCCCATAATACGAACACTCAGTCAAAATATATTTGGTCCGTTTTGACATGACTTATCGAAGAATTTTCCATTCTATCACATAATTCATTCCTTTCCCCAAATATATGACAGGTGCACTCACATGAACACTATGAGTTTAATTACAAAAAAGAGAGTTATTTTAATTGATACATAGACTAAGTGCGTTTATTTTATTAGAAGAGTTCGATTCTAACTGCATGAAGATAGTTTTAAACAGCTGGCCGTATCGGAAAAAGTTTTCTACAATTTACCCCAATATTTGCAATATAGAGATATTTCCGAAAGCTATTCGAGAAAAAAATGTACTATTTGTGAGACTCTCATTCTGATTAGGTAGATCACAAACAACACGTAACGTTCCGCCTAAGGCGGTATTGCACTTTGATCCTCTGACTGACAGGATGGGATATTGTGTCATCCGGTTTCCATTGTTTGGCGGGAGTAGCATTTTGCTTTAGTAACTATGATAGTGTATGTACAATTTTGCGAAAAGAACTTATGTTTCTTCTTTTTATTACGATATTTTTAGAGACAGTCCTTATGATACATTTTCTGATTTTCGTTGAATATTATTGTTGAATAATGAATTACCTATTATATAAAGATACGCATTTCTCCCTTTCTTTTTTGATTGATTTTTGACAGATGAGCGATTATGGTACATACTAGGAAGAAAAACGTATCTATTCTAATATACGCTAGCTCCCGTATAAAAGCTGTATTTTTTGCCCTAATGTGAATAATCTGTCAAATCATCACACTGAATCTAGCCTGTAGTCTGTGACAGAGTTTACTCTCAGCGTACATTTATATTTATAATTATTCATCATCAAAAGTTATTTGTAATATATCATACAAGAATAATTATGATAACTTTGTATAAACTCCTTATAACAGTGGGTTAAAAAAACGCAGCAAAATCCATTAAAAATGTATAAGATCATCACCGAGGCATTTGGAAATACATGGATAATTTCACCTTATACTTTTTTCTATTATCTGTTAATACAGTATGTTTCTTTTGATTTCATGTTTGTTGTGAGCTTGTATGTTCAATCTGTCATAACAAGTAGTTTAATATGTATAGTAACTATAGGAGAAGGACACAATAAGTTACCTTTAGAACTGCTGTATCATGTTATGTATACTTGTATAAAAATACTGTTTAAACAAATTTCACCTTTTCATTTAATGACTTAAGTATGTAAAACAGCGTGTGTTTGAAATAATAGAGAAGTTCACCGGAATGGAATTAAAAATGTATTTTAACACTTGTTTAGAACGAAACGATATGACATAAAAAGAAAAGAAAAACTTTATATTTGTTATTAAAAACAAAGCTTTAATCGGTAATTAATGAAGACCAACTAGTAAATATATTTTGATTCCATTTAAACTTTGAAATGGAAGCAACAAACGTTAAAAAATTCCACTTGTGATCATACACAGGCCTCATGCAGACGACGCGAGCTGCGCATGCGCTTTACCATCTCCAGTCTACACGCTGCGCATGCGTATAATGCAAAAAACTCGTCTCCCGCTTTCGCACGCTTACACAGTTTAAAACTAATTTGGTTGGCTGCATGATTAACCAAGCGTGTAACGTGAAACGTGTATGAATGGTGCCACGCAATGGTTTAATCGTGTGCACGGGGAACCAACACGCGGGCGCCACTGTATCAGCAGCGACCTTGAATCGAACCCGGACCGCTGGAGTTGTACCCCAGCCTGCTAACCAATTCGCTCACTCTCGATCAATAGAAAGTTTTAATAAACAAAAGACATAATCTATTTAAGTAACGTATGTACCAATAAGCAGTATTTGGCTAAAGAATGCACTTTAAAGTAATTTACATAAAGAATTATTCAAAAGTCATTTACAGATGCTTGTTAACTAAGTACTGAAACTTAATGCTCATTGTGTAACTTTGAAAAGTTTGTCAATCTTAAGTGTTATGATGTTACGTAGATTTTGGTGAAATGAAAGGTACGTACGCTAAACAAAGCATGATATACTAGTACTCGGTGTTAGACAATCATTGCTCAAAGTGTGGGAAATTGTGTAAGGGGGCATTTTATTAATTATACTTAATATGTATCCTTGCGTGTATGAGTGCTATACACTGGGCACGTTAAAGAACCAGGCTGTCTATTCGAAACGAGCTAGGCTAAGTTAGCCGGACAAGCCTGATTTCTGATCTCTCTGTCGTGGGGGCTTTGTCTCACTCTGTCCCTCTGGTCAGACCGCTCTGGGTCTGTACTAGTAGAAGATGAATTATGCGCCCTCTGTGGCTGCATTTGAACTATGTAAAGTGCCTTTGAACGTGAAATTGATCATGAAAAGGGCGCTATATAAATCTGGTATAATAATAATAATAATAATAATAATGTAAAATAGACTTGTAATAAGAAAAATATAAAAAGAAATCGAATTATGTCTGTGTTAAGCAGTACATTTTTACAAAAGTAAATATAAGTATCGGTATATACTTGCCATGAAATCATGCTGAAATAAACAACAACAACAAGAGAACCGCCTTGCTGGTGCAGATGCTCATCTGATTTTTTGGTCTCTGTGTAGTAGAAATATTGTCATACCCATGGTATTTTAAGCCAAAAAGGGGTCGTAATTCTTGCAAAACAACGTAGAGTTACTGTACTTGCTGTGCAGAGTAAGCTTTAGATGGCGAATAACTGCTCCAAGTTTATAAGCAATAACTTTGACCGTTAATGTGAAAAGTTGACCTAAACGCAAAATTTAAGCAAGAAATGATACATTCTAAGTTCAGAAGGGGTCATAATTCTTGAAGGGTGGAGTTATGTTTCTTAATTTACAGAGTCAGCTTTTGATGGTTAATAAGTGTTGCAAGTTTAAAAGCAATGACTTTGATAGTTTAGGAGAAAAGCTGACCTAAACACAAAATTTTACCATGAAATCTGATATTTTCTAATTTAAGAGGGGCCAAAATTCTTGCAAAAAGCAGATGGAGTTATACTTCTCGCTTTTCACAGTCAACTTTTGATGGTTAACAAGTGTTGCACGTTTTGAAGTAATAGCTTTGATAGTTTAGGAAAAAAACTGACCTAAACACAAAACTTGAACGAGAAATCTGATATTTTCTAAGCCCAAGAGGGGTCATAATTCTTGCAAAAAAACAGGATGAAGTTATGTTTATCGCTTAACAGAGTCAACTTTTGATGGTCAACAAGTGTTGCAAGCTTTAAAGTAATATCTTTGACAGTTTCGGAGAAAAACGGACCTAAACACAAAATTTGAACAAGAAATCTGATATTTTCTATGTCCAAAAGGGGCCATAATTCTTGCAAAAAGCAGGATGGAGTTATGTTTCTCGCTTTACAGAGTCAGCTTTTGATGGTTAATATGTGTTGTAAGTTTAAAAGCAATAACTTTGATAGTTTAGGGGAAAATTGACCTAAACATGAAACTTAAATAAGAAATCTGAAATTGTTTTAGTCCAAAAGGGGCCATAAATCTTGCAAAAAGCAGAATGGAATTATGATTCTTGCTGTGCAGAGTCAGCAATTGATGGTAAACAAGTGTTGCAATTTTTTAAGTAATAACTTTGATAGTTTAGGAGAAAAGCTGATCTAAACATAAAACTTAACCGGGCAACGACGACGCAGATCATATGTTGCGCTGTACATGATATATATTAATGACAACGTAAGTGTCAAAGAGCTGAGGTCTGATTAAACAAGTAAATAATACAGTAAATATTGATTTTTATGCCTAGAGTATTCATTGTGTCCATCTGCTGATATGTTTTCTATATAACTGAACAATCCCTTAAGCATGTAGGGTACCAAAGACCTTTTAACAAAAGCTTTGTAACAATCAACTAATACCAGTAACGTAAGTACTATTTACACCACTGAATAGAAAGTAATGTCATTTAGTGTTTAACGATATGGTTCAGACAACTAAATTCTATAAAGGGGTTTAATTTAAAAAATAAGCGAGATAGACTCATGATTTCATACAATTCAGTTTCTTTTAATGGTCTTTATCGTTGTAGGAATATTCAACAAAAATACAGTTAAATATAGAGTTATTCGTTGGAAAAGAAATGTTATATGTAAGTTTAATAAAGGGAGATAATTCAAAAAGTAAGCTATATAAATTTATATTCCTTGTACAAAGCCTTAATGTTCTTAAATTTTGTATGAAGTTTGAATAAATTCCATTCATCACTTTGGATAACAAATTAATAGTATCTATAGATTACATTGTCTCAACGTGAATAGATAAATTACATGAACTTTGTCCCTAATTTCAGACATTGTTTCTATTTGTCATGCTCTGTTTTAGCTTTGCATCAATTCTAAATGACTAAAAATAGTTTCAATATACATTTAGAGTACAATTTTCTAGAAAAATTGCCGGTACATAATCATTGAAATAAAAGCTACACAAAATCAGAATTTCATAGCATGACTTTTCGACATCTCTAATTTACATAAAACATTGTTATAATTTGAAGACAGCTATCAAAGTATCAGGTAAGGTTTAAGCTTCAATAAATATGTCAGCTTCGGGCATTAACATGCCGGCCCTCATAAAATGATTTCTAGAGCACTTTTGTCACTAAAACCACCTGACTACTATATTGTACAAGGAGAAATAATCTCTCAAGGTTTCACATGTCTTTTATGAAGATTTACGCACATAAATGAACCAGTTTTTAACTACTTTGTCTAAGATTTGATGAAAGTCATTATTACCATTTGATAGAGGATTTCTATTACTAATATGCAGTCTGGTGGTCTCATTTTTACGCCAGAATGATATAATATGTATTCTCTGTTAGTACGAGTCTTTAATGAAATTATTATGATGAATTATTAACATTATTAAATCAGTAACAGTATATATAATCACTGATCTTCAGAGAACAATATTCGAGAAAAAACAGTCATATTCATTCAGTAAGTCAAAAATAGCAATGCAAGATATATCATAGTCTGTGTTCAGACCCTATGTTTTGTTCAAAGGTGATAACTCCTGAGGCAATACAAATTTTATATCATTATGTCATTTTTATTCTCAAAACATAAGGTCTGTGCAAATCTGGTTTGAGAATCTCCTGAATCCTTGAGATCGACCTTTTTCTCAGGTCAAGCTATTACAGCTGAAAATGATCATGTTACATGACGTAATGGTTCTGGGATATTTATTGCCATTCACACGTGTGCGTAAACAGCTCCTTGATTCGTAGATTATAGGGAGAACATTGGTAAAAATTATTGAACTAGAAAGAATACCTAATGAATAATTGATATATAGTGAATTAATGCTGTTGTTTAACTTTTTATATATGATATATTCTGTTCTTAAATTTGAATGATTTATTTAAAAAGTGATGTTGCACAGATGATTATGCTTCTATTAAATAATTCATGTCTTAATTGCTAAAATAAAGAAATGCTGATTGTTACAATCTTCAATTAAGAATACCCAGCAGAAGGAGTTTTAAGAATAGAACTAATACCATCCTACAAAACACAAAACATGTATAATATAGGGAGAAGTGAAACTTCTCCCAAGGGACAGTAAAAAACTGCAAACAATGATTTGAGTGTTTTATGGAACAAATGAAAAATATATCTGCATGTTACTGATCTGTTATAAGGCCTTTTTTCTAAAATAAATATATTTTTTTTAAAATAAATAAGTGTGATCTGTACAAAGTTTGCTTTGAAATTCTCTTTCTTGGATTTCATTGACTTATTATAGTACAACTCACATGAAAGGGAAAATTATTAGAGAACATGTTTAAGCGTGTGTTTTGCCCCTATAAACTAACCCAACCTGAGAGATTAAGAAGTTTACAAACCAGAAATTTCAATACAGTATTCAAAACACGTCATAAAATGCATATATAGTATATTGCACATACTTTTTCAACTTTATGATATACTTATTTTCTGTAAAGAAGTTATTTCATTTACCTCTTTCTGTATAAAATTTATCTTATTTCAACCTGAATTATGTATTGAAACCATGTGCACAGGGCAGTAGCTACCTGCATCATAGAAAAGAAACGATAACTATGATAACTGTACAAATATTTTTAATGTAAGTACATGTCTTGAAATGTTAAATATAACTTGATTATATCTTTTTGCACTGGTCACAAATCATTCAGATTTAGGGTTTTTAAATTTTGCTAATTTCAACCAAAAGTTTTATGATGGTCAGTCTGGGATTATCTTCCATGGAGTATTAAGGTATGTGCAGTGTTATAATTACCGTTAAAATCTGATAAATTAATGCCTATTTTGCAAAAGCTACAAACATACTCTGTTCATTCCCACACAAACAATATTATCACAGTAACAATTGTGCTAACTTTGAATCCAAGTGTTTTTCCAAAGACACAGCACTTTATGATATATCCAGATTTTTGCTAAAAGTACAAAATGTATTTGATTTCATTTAAGAATTATCGTTTTTACATAATTATGATTAAAGACAAATAGCAATTCAGACATTTTGATTGTTTGGTGTATATAGAACTGGTCACATATAATGAAAACTAGCCAGATTGAAATTAAAGACAAAATCAAACCTCAGCTCATATGCTCACCACCTGTACCTAAATGCTGATCTATCCATTGGAGAACTTTATTGCAGTATGCCATACTGTGTGATCGGTCAGCTAAGGTTTATCATGAGATATCGGTCACAAGCTCTGACCAGAGTTTACCAGACTAGATAATCAGAGCTGACGAAGTCAGAATATAAAAAAATATTTTTTCTAAAAAAAAATATATAAAAAAATAAAAAAAAGATTATCTAGTCGGTAGCCAGACTAGATATATCAATGCATCACTATTTTCGTTTTGATTAGTTTAATGGTGTTTTAAGGAAAATCGTGTTTCGAAACATGACAACTACCATTCAAGAAAGAATGAAAATTTAAACATCGTGTCCTTCAATTCTTACATACTACTATATTACTATTCAATTTTATCAATTTTAATGTAATCAGTAGGAAAAACATAAAAATGCCGAAAGTCGCTATCAAGTTCAATTCATGAGAAAGTATGCATATGATGTTTTAAAACATTAGGTTGGAAGGTCACTCTGTCACTAATTTCTAACCATCAATACAACATTGAAAAAAAAAACAGTTTACGGATTAAAAATAGTATTGCATAAACTATAGAAAATATCAAACATTTAGTGTTTGCGATGCAATCGTAAAATTGTCAATATTGCATATAAAATGAGTCCTCATCGGTGTACATACAATTAAAAACAAAAAGAGTAATAAAGAGTAAAATTTAAATAAATTGAGTCGTTTTGTGTGATTGAAAATATATTTTAGTTTCAAACTTACATTATTATTATTTATTATTATTATTATTATTATTATTATTATTATACAAGATTTGTTGAGCGCCCTTTTCATATGAAATATACGTTCAAGAGCGCTTTACAATCAAACATGGGAAATATCACAGATATGTAGGAAAATAAAAAAAAACACCTCAGATATGCAATATTAAGACAAAAACTGAAACTGAATAATTTGATTAAACACCCATTTATATGAATAATTTGTTCGAGGGCGTTCTACATAATAACAAAAATAGTTATTATAAAAATATCAATAATGGCAATGATAACAATTACAACCCTTCTGTAACTTACAGTCATGACTGCACCCCTCCTCTTGACGATCATTTTACCCCTATTGCCAATACCAATGCTTAAAGCACCTGATACGCACACACGGGCTACATATAGAGGTTCAAATCCTACGGTTCATGGTGCCATCATACACTGTATTAGAAAGAAATAACACACACTTCAATATCACAGTTCAATTTAACGAGTGTGAGACTTTGTCCAGTCCTCTGAGAAAAAAAAAGTCTCCCATATTCTTGAATGAAAAAGTGTGTTTTCAGTGATGTTTTCAATGAACAGAATGATGTTGAATCCCTTATACCTGGAGAGAGTGCGTTCCAAAGCTTTGCAGCGGCTGTTTCAAAACGTCTGCCACCATGAGTTGCTTTTCGAATGTTCATAGATAACTCCAGTCTTAGTGAACCATTCTGGGATCGTAAGTCTCGTTTTGGTTGGTACACATTTAGCATTTTCTTTATATATACTGGACCTTTGTTATGTAATGTTTTATAGCTAGTGTTAGGATTTTGAATTTTATTCTGTCCTCTACAGGTAGCCAGTAGAGATCTTTAAGGATAGGAGTAACATGGTCATAGCGGGACGATTTTGTGATTAGGCGGACTGATGTGTTTTGTACGTGCTGCAGTCTTTTAATACTTGTTTTTGGTATACCATGCAGCAGCACGTTACAAAAGTAAATCCGTGATGTTACCAGGGAGTTTACTAGAGATTTTGTTGCGTCAGTTTTTAGATATTTTCTTATGTGAACAATTTGTTTGATCTGACCATAACACGATCTGGATACCGAGTTTATGTGCTGTTCCATTTCCCCAACAGTAATTGTGACGTTTTCAACTAGATGAGTAGTTTTATTGATGCAAAAACTATCACTTCCGTCTTATCTGTATTTAGCTTGAGCATGCTGAGGTGCATCCATGACACAATTTCCGATATATTGTGTCTGTTAGAGATTGCTTATTTATTGGTTTGAACGATAAGTATATTTGCGAATCGTCAGCATAAAAGTGAGGTTTTAGCCCATGTCTTTTGCATATAGAACCAGCAGGTTTCGTGTACAATGTGTAAAATGTGGGTCCTTTTACTGAACCCTTATGAATACTGAAACGCATGTGGACTGGTTTTGATAGTTTCCCATCTATACACACCGTTTGATAACGATCAGTGAGATATTATTTCATCCAAGGGAGAGGTTTATCAGCAAATCCGAAATGATGTTCAAGACGGTGTAACAATGTATCGTAGTTTATTGTTTCAAAAGCTGCTGACAAATCAAGTAGCACTAAAACTGAGACTTCGCCTTGGTCCAGGGATTCGAGGATATCATCTTGTACTTTCACTAAGGCCGTCTCGGTTGAATGGAATTTCCTTTATGCTGACTGATTATCTTCGTGCAGATTATTTTGTGTTAAATGTTCTTCAGTACGAGAGTTGACCACTTTTTCTACAGTTTTGGAAACATATGGTAAATTTGACTCTGGTCTGTAGTTCTTCAAGATATTTTCATCAAGATTTTGTTTCTTCAAGAGAGGTCGTATACAAGAGTTTTTGAAAGATTTTGATACGGCTGAAGTTTCCAATGATAGGTTCACTATTTTTGTGAAAATTGGTAAAAGTTTGTTCGTGCATGATTTTAAAAGCCAAGTAGGAATTGGGTTGAGCTCACATGATTTATTCGGTGAAATGTTAATAAGCTTTTTGACTTCTTCTTCTGATGCTGGACTGAATCTCGTTAAGCGGCTAATATCAGTGTTTGATTGCGTTTCCGTTTCTATATCGTCTGTGTTTGAATTTAATTGATGTTGTGATGTTATTTTGTTCCGTATTTCTTCATTTACTTCAATAAAGAAATCACTAAATTCCTGTGCAAGGGCGTGCGATGTTTCACCCGAGGGCAGAGAAACCTCGCTAGGTCCGTCCAATGCATGTTTAGTGATCTTAAACAAATCGATTTTGTCCCGTCCACAGGATGAAATTTTGTCCGAGAAGTAATCAATTCTAGCTTTACGTATCATTTTGTTCATAACAGCTCATTGGTTTCTGTTTCTGAATCAAATTTCTCATACATTAATAATCACCTCTGCCAAAAATCAGAGCTCTAATGTCATTCTTCTTCTAAAACAAAAATCCAACAACATCAGAGCTAAATTTTCTACAGCCACACTCGGCACAAACAATGTTAACATCTACTAGTTTTTTTTTTTTTTTTTTTTTTTTTGTTAATTCATTCTGTAAGCCAGCTGAATGGCTTCCTCAGATAAAGAATTCATTGCCTAAAGAGAGTCTCGAACTCACATCAGTGATGGGTAAATCGACTCTAAGTCAGCGATCCTAACCACTCAGCTTCCTGAGGTGTATCCCTGTAGTTGTGGGTACAGATATTCTATGGAAACAAATACCAATTTATATTACTATTTAAATGAGTTAACCAGATAGAAACAATTATGCTAGCATCTTTCTACAAAACTTATCACAAATAACACGTATGTTACAAAAGCAGATATAGCCTTCAAGCACAAATATCTAATTACGTTTTCCAAGATTATTTTGAATATAAACCTGGCATACTTGTTCTATGTCAATAATATCCTAATCCTGGTTAGATATATTTATTTATTTATTTATTTATTCATTTATTTCTTTATTTTTTATTTATTTATTTATTTATTTATTTATTTATTGTCTCCGTGTATTGGTCTCCAGTACGGCTGACATTGATTTGTTTGCATTTATACAGTTTGATCCGCGTTAAACGGCGCAAAGTAAAACCCAGGTAATGGTCTCATGATGATTCCAGCTAGATATGTTAGGGTATGATCTATAGTGTGTGAAATGTTGATTTAATCTATGAATTAATTATTTAATCTACCACGCATTGAAAAGAACGTTTTTTTATCATCAACAAAAACTTCCACCACCACTTCATTTTCATTACCATCTACTTGTATATAAAAGTTGTTGAAATGCTGAAAAATACAAGTTTGTAGGTTAGTTATTGAGGCGGTTACAAGATGCCGTTTTGAATATTTCCTCTTGTTTATGTAATAACATGTTTAAAATGACGTACATGAATATTAGACAACGAAAAAAGCTGATATTTAAAATTTTCACAGTTAAATGATATCTATCTCATACAAGTAAATTAAAAGCAAAGATGGTTCAATGAAAACCGCCCTTAAAATAAAAATCATTAATATCAGTCAAAATGAAAATCGCTTAGAAAACTACTGAACAAGACTTGTAGGCAATTGGGTACAATACCCCAAGGTGGTGGTGTGGAGGTGGAGGTGCACCAATTTAAACAGTATTAAATTATTACTAATATAATATATGTTATGAAAACAAAGAAACAAGGTTAGAAGTAAGAAGACGGTAGAGTATTTGAAAATGCAATAGCTGGCTGACAATGTTGTTGATAAATGTTTATATAATGTTTATATATGTTCTAGACTTAACAATAAAGGATATCAGTAATAAATACATATTTGTTGAAATATACTATCTAGACATTAGTTATGTTTTGTGAAAATCCGTCTATATCCCATATTATCTCTATATAAGTCAGGAAAAGCATGGATACCGGTGCGTTTTATGTTTTCGTTCAGTTTGTTCTGAGCACTCATGCATATATTTAAATAACTTAATCAACACGGTAGAGCTCGCCACGAAGGCTATTTTATCAAAATCTACATCAACTTTCATCGACGGTTCATTCCTTATGAACGTTTTAATCAACAAATTGTCGTTTATGTTGGGATCAAAGTCAGAGTGTCAAAAATAGTTGTATGTCAGTTTTAGATATGGTATATATTGAAAAAAAAAACTTTGTCTTCTTTTTTAAGATAAAAATACAAAATGCTTTCTATTTATCTGAGATGGAAATGGTATTTTTTTTTAATAATAGCTACTTTGTGTGTTGATACAACCTGAAAGTTACATATTTCTAGCTAACTATTTCAACCATGTGTATAAGTATAAAAAATCAGTACTAAGCATCAATGCAATTTTGAAAAACATATTGCAAAATAAGAGTTGTATCCAATCATCTATTCTAGATTATTTTTCCTAGATTGTTTGTCTTGAAAAAATGTCACTTTTGCATTGACGATGTGTCTTCATCGATATACATACTGTTAAAAATCAGTCACAATTACAAAAACGTAAAGGAATTGAAATTTGTCTCCTACGATTGTAATAAAGTGTACAATTTATATAGGTTGAGTCATATTATGTGGCTGAAAATAATTCTCTAATTTCAATTTCAAATCTTTTTTATTTGTATTCACATTTTATTTTTGATATGATCTGGATGGTATGGAAATCAAAAGCAGTAGACTACGTTTTAGAAAAAATTACTTCCATGAATAAGAAATAAGTGATTTAAACTGACAACGAATGTGATAAAACTGTCCCTGTCAGTCACTTCATAAATATGGACAAGGCTGTGACTTTTAGCATACTGGTCTCTCATACTGATAAGAACTACTTATAAGGGAATAAGAGTCAAAACGGTTGTAGATAAAAGTCAGCTTCCTGACAGCCTCAATCCACCCTACAAGTTTTTGGAAGATATCGGAGGAGGTAATTTACAGGTAAAGGGGATGAGGACGGAGGGGTGTATTTAGTTTAGGTAGTGTAGAATCAGTTCTCGAACTTGGGAAGGAGGTATCTTGCACGTAAATGGGAGGTGAATGGAAGGGGATATTTGGAGGAACTCGATCGGGACGGGGTTATAACCCGGTGGTGGAAGGGGAAGTGGGAGGAGTTAAATGTCTCCGGGAGTGGGGTATTTTTACTTTTTTAAAAAACTGATGGCACAGCGGACGGATGTTCTGGCTAACATAACTTAACTGACGCTGTTTTTGATTTCTAATGGTCGAGTCCATTACCATCAGATATCCGTAACGGCAACTAAACATATCTGAGCTGAATGTTTTAGCTAATATAGCCCAATAATGTCAATTCTGTGTTATTTTTGAAAGAAAAAAAAGGAGAAAAAAACACGGACCAAACGGTCGATATTAATTAAAGAAATATCATTACACCATGCATATTGTGAAAATATTTACTTATCTGCTACTTCGTGCATTGTCATTCATTATCCTTTTAAATTAATCGTCAAATCACTGTTTAGAAGTTTTCTTTCTCCAAGACCTTTCATGTTTACAAATGGCGTGTTGATACAAAAGGCGAGAAATGAATCAGTTAATCTATAATGGAGCGGAATGGCTAAACACGGAAATGTTTCAATACATGTTTGATAAATGCCGTTTGTCTCTTCATTCATTTATTGTGCCAGTAATATAGTATTAATGGATAAGATGCATTAATTGCCGCAAAAACGTGTTGAACTCCACCATTTTTGTGATGTAACTTTAATCGTGTTTTTCTCGAATGAAGTGACACCGCATTTGGGCTAAAATTTCATGGCGCGACACATATATGTGTTACATTTCCTCAGTTGCCTAATAATTATTTCAGGTTTCACACCTGCAACAGAATGAATTGTCTATATGTGTACAGTAAATCATACAACGGCACTTTATCTTGTAACATTTTAATGAAAAATAAACAATAGTAACCGCATAATACACTTGTTTTGTCTTGATATTGTATGTCGTTATACTTAACTTCGGGTATATATTTAATTACTTCTTTTGGTGGAGGAAGTCCAAATGGATCAAAGTACAAAGTATTCAAGTAACACACCCAATGTGTCTCAAGCCCCACAGAGTCATCTAAATTTATAATTCCACATTCGGCCTTTGATTCTTTTGGTTTGGGTAAATTATTTCTAATAAATACACCCCTAAAGTTCTTAATTTTCAATTGTGTTACCCATTGTTCAATTTCAAAGTTAGAAATAGGTTTGTTTATTAATTTTATTTTTTTTTACTATAGGAATTCGTTCGTAAGGCCTTCGTTGAGAGTCAATTTTTATACCTTTACCACTTAACAAAGATGTAGTCAAAGGTATCCCTAGACTAGCAGCTAACTTACCTAGAAACCCACCGTCTTGTTTTTGTTTTTGTGTTAATTTAATTACTCCAGATCCCACTAATTGTTTTCTTTGATTAGGTGTAAGATATGGTGATATCATATTTCTCTTATCATTAGCTACAGAAATTATACCATTTCCAAGTATTTTACTAACACCAGTACTGGCAAGTCCTGACCAAGATCCGACGCCTAACGGTCCTAATATTTTTGGAGCTATTTTTGCAGCTACCGGAAGTACTGTTCGACCTAATAGACCAGCCAAAGCTCCAAAAAGTCCTCCATTTTGACCTTGACTGGACATTTGTTTGTTTTCAGCTTGTAATTTCTAACCCCATCTTATTTTTAATAGACTTTTCAATTTGATTAATTTGTGTTTTTGTTAAAAGCAAAGGAAAGTTTCTACGTAATTGTGTTTTAATCTAAAAGTATGTGGAATTTTGTCATTGTAAGCTTTCGCTTAGTTTTTCTTTTGCCCATCTGTTAAATTTACATTATATTCAATATAATTTGATGTGTGGTTGTTTGCAACCCCAGTGTTTTTAACATTTATTATATATTAAATTTATAAAATTTAGTTTTATATTTTACATATATTTTATTTAAACAATAACAAGTTCATTTTTAATAGTATTTATTTCAACTGTTTCTTCGTACAATACAATTGCGTAAACACGAATATTAGCTGCTGGCGGAACATTTAATTTAACTGTTAATGTAATATGCTTAAGATCTTCTTTCCTTTTTTAAATTCTAAGTTAAAATGAACAAATCCAAACAAACTTTGAAAATTTATTCTATTTAAAAGACTTCCAGTGGTTTTATTAATTTGTTTATAAGAATAATTAAGAACATCATCATAAATTTTTGATATACTTGTATATTCCGTTTCGGGATAAAAACAAACACCGTTACCAACTTCAAGACGGCAAGATTCCAACATACAATTATTATTTGCTGCATTAACTTTAAATGTATCTAATAAATGTGGATTATGTTCTTGTGAATTACTTTTATCAGGTCGTTGTAAATAAACAAACACATGTTCGGATTTTATTACACCAGCTGTTATTCTAAAAGTTATATTATTCTGTTGTGTATCTGTTGATGGCGTTATCATTTCTCGCAGGTATTTCCACCTTTCATTCATATACTGTGACAAGGATGGACGTACCGGCGACAATAACTATCAGAACAAATCAACACCCTTTACAATATTTACAAATTTATTTACATAAAATGATTATTAACAATGAATAAATGATAAGTAGAAAAAAAAAACTGATTATAAGAACGAAAAAAAAAAAAAAGAAAATCAGAGTTCAGTATCTCTGGATACAAAGTTCTATCACTGACAATTTCGTGGTAACGTGACGTGGCACAGATGTTTCAGATAATTTCGAACTTTAAGTAGGACAAAAAAATATAACATATCTTCAGATAAAGTCCCTTTTAAACCGTGAATACGTTGACTCCGTTTTGGCTCCCTATGATAGTAGGTGATTGCATCCCTGAGCTGACTTCAGAGGATAACAAAAATCAGCATCTTTGCAGTTTACGGCACAACCATGGGACGAAAGCTCTGCCTGGGAAAATCACATCCAGGCGAGTGAAGACAAGTGAACCCCGGGCATTGCACTTCCGGGTTATGACATCACTAGGTAAAATCGTCTGGCGGAAGAAGCTAAAATATATAACATATGGTAAGCACCAGAGCAAAACAAATAAGTCAGGGCATAAAACTGCTCCTTTGGGTACACCATACCTTCGTAGGCTCCCATAAATAATACAAGCTACTGATACAAAATATATGTGCTACTAAGTTCATACGTCACGTGATTAAATACGTCACTTATTACTTCCCTTATTACAAATAATATTTACTTAAAATACTAAAGTTAAAGTATGACAAAGCTATGAAAAGTTTATGATGAAAAATATAGTAATGGAAATGATAAACTGCAGCTATTATTTACAACTACAAATTAACAAAATTCAATGTAAATCAAACGTTATATCATAGTTGGCATCCATATAATATCTAATGCCATACAACAAAATGGACATTGTATGTATATGCTATAGACTGGCACAATATTTCAAATTACAATAATATATTACATACACAGTACTAGACTTGCCACATAGATTTACACATTACATTGCAATGCAGTATCGGCGTTCCATAACAACGAATTGTCTGACATATGTTTTTGAAACAGAGTTCTTTACAATTGTCATGTTACAAATTTCAGTACAAATCTGACATCTTATATAAACGAAACATTTTAGACTCCTCTTTCGAAATAATTTACAAAAGTCTGAAAAAAAAAAAAAAATTATCCTGACATACCGAAAGTAGCCAAAATCACATGCCGAAAAGTAAATGTTACAGAATTCTGTAGAATGCACAAAAATTTACCAAATAAAAATCGTAATTCAAAAATCAGACAAAAACCTAACAAATAAATTTCTTACCTTGATCGAGCATAAATTTCTAGCAAGAAAAATCAATCTGACATAGATTCGTCTAATGTCGGAATGTGGTGTGCGCTAGGCATATCTAGTCCAGTCTATTTGTAGGGTAATGTCCCGCAAAATACTTAATTTCATTGGACTCACGGCTTATTCGTGAGCTCCGACTATTTGCTTTTCCACGGGAATCATGATATAGCCGGAAAATCTGACTACTTTGGCGCGGATTGAAATTGACAATTTGAGGCCCCTTATAGTGGTTTTGGGGATAAAAACATGAATTACTGAAGTTTATAAAATATCAACTTTCTTATTACTGAACCGAATTTAATAAAATTTACATGGTAATATAAGTTATGAAATACAGAAAAACATTAGAGGTATTTTATATAATAGCCGCCGGTTTCTTTTTGCCACGCCGGTATTTGGCAAATTCAGCCCATATTTATACGCACTTTACAAAAATGAAAATTGCCTTAAATTGTTACATTAACCCACCTATTTTAAAGTTAGTATGTTTTGATATGATATCATTACTAGTTTTTTGTAAATCAGTACAAGAAAATTACATTTGCCATGGCAAAAGCGGTTTTGCCATGGCAAATCGGTCTTTTGCCATGGCAAAATGTGTTGCCATGGCAAGAAAATTCGTGATTTTGCCATGGCAATTTTTTTCATTTTTCTTAAAAAGTGATGTTAACTATTTCCAAACGAATGTATTGGTAGAAATATGTTGTTTCGTATCGATAACTCAGTTTTTTTTTATTTTGCCATGGCAAGATTCTGACATGGCAATTTTGCCATGGCAATGGTTCTGCCATGGCAACTTTGCCATGGCAAGATTCTGCCATGGCAACTTTGCCATGGCAAGATTTTACCATGGTAAGTTTGCCATGGCAAGATTTTGCCATGGCAATTAATTTATTTTTTCAAATATTTTAAAGGAAGTTTGATAATTTTAGTGATTATGAATTACAATACTGGCAGGAAAAGAGAAGATTTTAGATTTCTTGTGTTGGCACATTTAAATCAGCAAGTACAGAATCTTGCTACATAGATTGTTTCACCATCACTGGGATAAATGCTGATTGATTTCAGCGGCCAGAAGTATTTGTAATATTATATAACGGTGATCGTTTGCCATATATTTTTTTCTACTTAGAACAATACAAATATTACTTAAATTACAGAACATATCTATTCATCAAATAAAGAAGTTTCTTTCGTTTATGAAATACGATATTAGTTATTATCATAATATTTTGATCTTTGATGTTATATATGACTCGAGAATTTTAGCAGGCTTGGATAATCTAAGCCGCGCAAAAATAGAAAAAAATATCCGAACAAAAATGTTTAGCGCTTTAATGATTTTATATTCTTGTTCTGCATTAAGGTACTTAAGCATTCAAGACGTGAATATGAATACAGCGATTTTTAATGACGAATAGGAAAAGTGTGTATCAGATTTTCCCTTGCACATAGGTTTGTGCAACATATGCTATGTTACAAAAATGAGCATTTTGCAAAACCCGTAGAAAGTCACACACCACGCGGAACCGGTTTATGGGTTTTCGATACCCGGTCGCGTCATACCAAAGACGTAAAAATGGTACTAGAAGCTTCCCACTTGGCACTCAAGACGGTAGTCCTAGGACTTGTCAGCCGGTTTAAAGTATAATATTACTGGGTGGGGTATAAAATCACGTTTTTACGGAGTGATATTCTAGTGAGGCAGCACTATAAAGTTGTGCTCACTGCTACATTTTTATTTAATTTTTTCATAAAAAGTGATTTAACTATCTCCAAACGAATGTATTGGTAGAAATATGTTGTTTCATATCGATAACTCAGTTTTGTTTTGTTTTTATTTTGCCATGGCAATTAAGTTATTTTTTAAAGGAAGTTCGATAATTTTAGTGATTATGAAATACAATAGAAGAGAAACAGAGAAGATTTTAGATTTCCTATGTTGGCACATTTAAATCGACAAGCACAGAATCTTGCTACAAAGATTATCTCACCAGTGTTGGGATAAATGCTAATTGATTTTCAGTGGCAAGGAGTAGTTTTTTACTTCCTTGTTTTAATGAATAAAAATTGATGAAATGTAATTGTAATATTATATAACGGTGATCATATGACATATATATACATGTATAAAAAGTAAGTTTCTTTCGTTTAATATGAAATACGTTATCATCATATTAGTTATTATCACAGTATCTTAATCTTTGATGTTATATATGAGTCGAGGATTTTTTCAGGCTTGGATAATCTAAGCTGCGCAAGAAAAGAAAAGAAATCCGAATAAAAAGGTTTAGCGCTTTAAAGTTTTCTTTCAATCTTTATCTAAATTTAATTGCGAACATTGAGGTACGTAAGCTTTCTGAAAATGATTGTGAATACATCAATTTATAATAACGAAAAAAAAATATATATCAGATAGTTTTATGCAACATATGCTATGTTACTTGATATTTCACTGACACAAACAAATTTTCTTTTTATTTCATGTGTAAAACTATATTTTTGTTGGGTAATTTATAAAATGTCCAAAATCGCGGGAAAGGTCAGCAGAAAGCATAACCCAAATGACGTCATTTTAACGACGTCATCGTCATTATGGTCTCCTGTATTCATAACGCTTGGTATACAACTTGACTTCAATTGCAACGGAGGACCGGAACTAATTCGGCAAAAACAGTGAAAAATAAAAATGATAATCTACTGTTTCAAAACTGTGGATTATCACTTTTATTTCACTGAGAAAACTCTATAATTCACTGGAAAACATAAAATAAAACAATTTATAATAACGAAAAGAAAAATATGTATCAGATAGTTTTATGCAACATATGCTATGTTACTAAATGAGCATTTTGCAATACCCGTAGAAAGTCACCCACTGGCTTATAATGTCGTTCTTGTCGCCGTCAGTGACCCCGCATTATTATTACGTCACTGTCGTACATTTAATTCAGGGATACGTATCGATGGCAGATAGCTAGCATTTGTTGGGAAGTTTAACGTGTCAGGCAAGCGAATTTTAAGTGCATCGGTGCAATTTTAGTTGTATTTATATGAAATTATTATTAAATGACAATACTTAAAGACAGAGACTATTTTGCGGAGAGATAGAGCAAATAAATTGTTGTTTATGAATGGCAAGGGAAAACTTTAGTTGATAAATCGAGTCCTACACGTTCGGCTGGGAATCATTAGTGATTAAGTTGGTTTTTAGGCATGACCAAGTTATTATTATTATTATTACTATTATTATTATTATTATCATAATGATAAACACGTTCAACGGCGCTTCACACAGGGCGAGAAATTTGAGACAATATACTTTCGAGTTTAACAAGTTATTAAAGATTTCTGTCTACATTGTTCAAGATATTCTCTAAATATTTGAATGCTCCATGTGAATTTCTTTAACATCGCATCGTTATGACGTTACGCTTGGCGTAATGATTTTGACGTACGATCTGTGTGTGTTTTGAATAATAAACAGTTTCAGTCTTCTTTATTTAGTATGGAAATAAATCGGGTCGTGTTAGAATGTGCTATATAACGAATGTGAAGGTCATATAATGACCATATTTATTTTTACAAGTATCAAAACATGTGTATTTACGTCAATTTATAGGATAGAAATATGTATTTTCCTCAAAGCAGCGGTCCCACATATAATGATTTTTAAACTGAGTAACTACGTATCCTGCATTTAACATACGGCCCAAAACATACGCTAACTTACTTTAGCACCATTTACTGTCGCACTAGCGTTAATGTCGCAGGTACCGTTAAACGTTGCAAAAATGAAATTAAATTTTGCATCCACCGTTAGCAAACGTGTTGCCGCTAAATCATCTGCCACTATAATTTGCACTTTTGACATTAAATGTCGCAAGAATTTGTACACAGATATATATCGTAACATGAACTTTTAATGTCGACAATGCCTATTGAAAACTAAAAGACATGTATTTATAATCAATTATGTAATAGGCTTGGATCTTCAATAATATAATAATAGTAAATTAATGCGGTTTTAGCTTTAAGCCCAACGGAAGTTATACATTCTATTACATGTATACTTTCTGAAGGCAGCAGTCTTAACATGTATAATTATCTATATTCTACTTTCTTGTACATATTGAAAGACGAGGACCTTGCTCACCTTGCCTTTATAGTTGGCTGTTTTGATAGACGGGCCACGCAAGAAAAAAGTGAAATTATTTTGAAATAGGGACAGTGTTTTTGACAGGGAATGTTAAGTTTCCACTTAAATGATACGGGATGGTAATGTCGTTTATCTCGCCTCCTACAAGTTTCTTGCATTTCTATTGGTCAATAGACGTCACGTTGAGACAGATATATTCCATATCCTGCTAGTATATTTTTAGATATGAATTTTGATCAAAACAAAACGGCTGCCACACTGCTGGCGTAAATGATCAAGTCAGATTATTTATTAGCTCCAACGATAGTATCGTTTCCGAGAGTAAATTTTAGTGTTGTGTTGCCGATTTCATTCTATATCTAAGTTGAGGCTCATGAAGTTTGACAAAATTTAGCCGTAAAAGCGGAATAACTCTGTATGGAATAACGGACGTTGAAATCTTGTTTAGGAAGTTAAATAGCTAAATCATCGTGAAATAAAGGAATGACATATTTGTTACTCAGCAGTGTGTTGTAGGATCATTTAATCTACGTGCAAGATAAATGATTTAATAGGAAAAAAGGATGAAAGCCGAAGTATCAAGACATTTATGACATCGTGATATCCGGGAACTTTCGAAGGGATGGAACAAGAAGATTTTTAGTGTTTCTAATCTAAACCAGTTTTATAACCTGTGTAAATGAGCTTTTGTGTTTTGTGATTTAACCAAAACACAGGTCATTGTGCATTTTATGGCTGGGTGTAAATCAACTAGTGATGACCAAACAAATGATTTGTGGGATTCCAGTCTGCACTGGAAGTAGCTTTGTTAATTTACAAAATGTGTTGATGATATAGCATGTAAGTAAAGGTAGTCCAACAAGATAAAATCGTTACACTGCTTGTTGGTGATAGGATACGGGATATACGCTGTCTCGAAAATCCATATCAGGCTCGAGCTTCAAGCAGTGTAACTAATAGTATTTGAGGCGTGTGGTAGGGATGGGGTAAAGGTGGGGAAGGGAATGAATGAATAATGATAATATTGTTTTTATTAATAATGATACAGGAATCTAAAATATAGTAAAGAAGTAATTTAAGGAAAACAGAAATTGATTTGTGGGGTGAGGGTAGATGATTAAGGGATCAATTTGGAAAGGTAGAATGATAATGTGATACTAGGAGGCAATGCCAAGAAACTAAAGATATGCAAAATATCAAGGTACACCCCTCGGTATTTGAAATAGTGAAATGAGGACAACACATGATCTTCAGCTGGATAGTCGCCTTATGACATTTACTAAAATTTCAACACAGAATTAGAACCCATGATCACTTGGCAGAACATCTTTCGTTTTCCACAGCTTCACTGGTACACAGGAATACTTCTTGGACAGATTTAAGTCTCATTTGTGCAAAGGCACAGGCGTTTTCAAAATCGGTGCAGTTTACACTTCTTGCATGTCAATCAGTTTGCCATTGGTTGTCTATCAACATAATAGAGTGTGATCCCTCGGTGGCAAGGTCTTTCTATAACGCATATATCATACATTTTTCAGTAGATATAAGGTGTGAAGTGATCGAGACGTGATTTCGTGCGTTCGAATTAACATGTCGAGTGCTGGAGATAAAATGTCATGCTCTCATAATGGGATGTTGTGCGATTGAAATAAGATGTCTTGCGCTCAAAATATAATGTCATACTGTCGAGATAGATGCCGACACTCGTATATAAATATCATACAGCAGCGTGTGTGAAATTGAATTTGTCAACCCGAGGGCAGAATGTCAACCGAGGCGAATGCCGCGTGGTGACATTCTGTTTCGAGGTTGACAATACCAGTGTCACATAAGCTTCCATATAGTATTTGTTTTATTATGCCGAACAAACTTTTGTACAAGATGTTTTAAAATGTTTTTAATTAATTTAATTTAACAGTTTTATCTTTAGCGCGGTTATTGCCTGTGTACACACTGAATAGTGACGTTACTAATGTAATTATGTGTACAACGGAGGCAATCATATGGCTAAAAGATGAGGTTATATAGCAGTTATTCGGACAATAATATGCTTCCATGATGTAGTCGAAAGAAGTCCCTGATAAATAGATCCTCGTTTGTCCGTTTTTCGCGCATTTGCGCGTAAATCAGGGGCCAAATTGGCATTCACTTGTGAAATGAATTTTACATAAAAAAGTACACTTTTCATGCTACTAGTAGTTTTTGCATGATTTCGAGTTGCTTCCTTGAAAAAGAAAGTAGAGTGTTTATTCTGAGGACCGCTTTCTAAAATGCGGCGAAATGAGGGTACCTGACTTCAGTTGACTTGCATTTCACTGCATACTACAGGTATTCAACATCCCTTTTTCTTTTCGTTTTCTCGAAGCAAATGTATGGATATCTTGTGGAAAATAGGTCTACGACAGAGTGAAAATCCAGAACTGTAACAAAATTGTTCTGAAGTAGCTGAATTTTATATGTAACAAAGAATAATTTCTTTTATTGGTATATAGCCATGAAGAAGTTAATTGCCCTTATATGAGATTCTAAATACCAGCGCGGTCACATGATCTAACGATCACTTTCGCTTAGTCACGTGTTATAAAGGTTGAAAAAGTTTTCGATAGTCAAAATATCTCTTTCTCGGGTAATGGGATTTTATCATTGTAGACAAAAAATAGGTATAATAAAAGATGTTCACATCTCGAAATGAGACATAAGATGCCATTTCATCGAAGTAAAATGTCTCACGCTCGAGGTAAAATGTCATGCTCTCGAGACAAGATGTCGTGCCCTCGATTTCAGATATCATGTGCTGGAGATGTACAACGCATGGGACACGTTTTCCTTTAAACTGGAGAGTTATAATGGCCTAGATCGATCACTTATGTTTCACAACTAGAAGTCTTGCATCAACCTAAAATTTGGTATAACGCGACCGGGGATCGAACCCAAGACCTCCCGTATTCGAAGTGGACGCTCTGCCACTAGGCTATCGAGGCATCATACCAAAGACGTAAAAAATGGTACCAATACCTCACTTGCTTGGCGCTCTACATTAAAAGGGACACTGGCCTCTTTTCTCATACCCTCGTGGCGATGGATTCCATCAGGAATGAGGTGTCGAGAGTGATGAATATCAGTTGTAAAACTTCCTTCACAAATCGACCTGAAATAAAATTCTGTACTCTAACTATGAATAAGGAGACATAATATTTCAGTAAGGAAATCAATCATATGTTTATTCCTTAAATAAATATTTTAGAAAAACCCTTTGCAGTGTTTTTCGCATTAGAATGTTTAACGACCTTTTCTGGAAACAGTAGCGCTCCTATGCACTGTTTTGGCATTTCTATGATTGAAAATAAATATTACATAGCAATTTAGGTTGCATACGATACCAAAATTATTATCCAAAAATGTTCATTCATTTTCTTCCAAAGCACTGTGGAGGTAGGGTTCAGCGTAGCTTTTATGCCCGCAAGTTTACCTACAGATATATCATTTCAACTTTTATCATATATTTTTTTGTCCTTGCATTTCGAAAGCTATTTTGAGAGTTCTGTTTTCTTCACATGAATTTCTAATTTCAATTTGCGGAAGTACCTTAATTAAATAACTTTTATCAATTATATATAAACATTGTCTAAACAGATATGTGATTTGAATACTATGACCGCCGACGGTTTCGTCGGGGGACCATCTCATAATGTGCCCCTTTTCGTTAAAATATGCACACTTCTTCATGTAATATTGTAATATGTAATTAACTTTATATATATAAACATACTTCTTCGTGCCTTGTCAGAGGAGTCCGATTTAAATAAATGATAACTTGTTGCAAAGGGCAAGCCAGTACCTAGAGAAAAGAGGAGTGCCTTGACTGCTCTGAAAAAGTTCATATTTTGAGAATATTACCGGAATTTGAACTATGGCCTTGACACCTAGCCCGCCAGATTCGAACCTGACGTGGCCTGTTTTCTCTAGGTACTGGCTTGCCTTTTGCACCAAAGTATCATTCATTAAAATAGGACATCAAATTATAAAGATTATGACTCTCTGACAAGGCCCATCTCTCTATTTAATATATGAAGAAGTATGGATATTTTCACGAAAAAATGATACATTTTGAGACTGTCTTCCAGCAAAACCGTTGGCGGTAAAAAAGAGATATAAAAATTACATATCTGTTTAGATCATGTTAAGGTTTCATTCATAAAAGTTATTTTATTAACTTTGTGTTTTGAACATTCTACAATTATTTGAAGTAAGTGAAAAACACGGACTTTTCCGTGCGGAAAAGTACGGAAATACAGCTTTTATCCTAAATTACATACAGACGGACGAACAGATGTTGTCTTTTTGTCATAAATTTTCAGATTTTGTCACTTTCTATCAAAACAAGTTTTTATTTGCAGTAATTTACCCATAAATAAATATTTTATAAGCACTTTTCTTCATTTGACGGCTAATATTTAAGCCAAAAATGGCAAAGTTCAGCAAATGTTCCCGACGGCGTGTCCGTCGGAGAAGAAAATTGTTTTTCATATTCGATTAGACAATATTTTCAACTACTTATTAAAAGAATTGTCAGTTTGATACCTTACTTTTAACGCTTTTTACAATAAAATGAAATTAATATTTTTTCGAAAACAGATTAGCATTATACAATCCCTATAGCAAGTCTGCAGATCGTATAGAGGGACAAAACTTACCTAAGCTATTTATTTCCATAGAAATAATTGATATTCACCAAAGTGTGTTGCTTTAGAGCCTAAGTTGATGTAAAATCCTTTTTTGTAGGAAAAATAAGATGTATTTTCGTGCATTTTTTCTTTTTATCCCCCGACGAAAGTCGGAGGGATATAGTTTTGGCGTCGTCCGTCCGTCTGTCCGTCCGTCCGTCTTTCCGTGCCCGCGAAATGATGGTTAAGTGACTGCATAACGGTACTTTCTCTTTGATGTCATTCATTCCGTTCTGTTTATGTGACCTTTTTCTTTTTATGTGACTGTTAGAACAATAGAGAGAACAATGGGTGTGTCACATAAATACTGTTTCGTTAGAACGACCGTCCGTCCGTCCGGAGCCATATCTAGGGAATGGTCGGGAATATTTATTTAAAACTTCATATACATATTCACCACTATAAGTTCTTGCGGCCCGTCCAGTTTCAGTCAGATTACCTAAGTAACACCAGAGTTATGGCCCTTAGAAGTTTCTAGTGTTAACTATATAAGGTACTATAAATATAGCAATTTCTGCATCATAACTTTTGATATATTTGACCTAGAACTATGAAACTTAAACAAAATTTAGATCACCAGAATGTGGTTGTGTACACACAATTTCATTGGGATTTATGTGTAAATTAAGAGTTATTGCCCTTTAATTGTATAAATCAAAGGCCTGAAGGGCCTGAGAGTCGGCTAATGATTGATGTACTGGTAGTATAGTCTACCAGTTTCAGTTTGGTTTTAGTTTTTTTCCCCAACTGAACAGAGATTTTGTTACAATAGATGAAATGGACATTCAATCGATGCCTAGTAAAACTTTGATTGACATTATACAAGTATTTAAACCCAATATATTTCTCTAAAATTGAAGAGTGGTTCGCAAAAATAAAAATGTTGAAAGTACAAACTACAATTTGGCAGGTGACACTAAGATACTGCCCATGACTATAAATATTTTTCCAGTAAACATTTGCCTCCGGCATTACCTAAACAGGCAATTATTGGCTGGTATATATTCGCACATGATAAAATTTGAATATGAAAATTTATATATTGAAATTTTATAGCGCGGATTGCCACATACAATTTGTAACGGATGGACGAAAGAACTGTTCAGATATTTTACAGATAAGGGGCCTGGCAATAACCGTGTCACACGCTAGGTATTGTTCAATCATATTATAAGGGATGTGAATTTAAAGTATACTTACTTTTGCGTTTAAAGATATGTAAATGTTGCTGAGTGTCAATATATAGTGTCATGAATGTTTACACTGACAGGAAAATTGCGCATTCGAAACTAAGAGAAGTTACTCGGACTAGCTACCAGTTTCGGAAAAGATAACCAATATTAATAAATGCAGTTCTTTTTTAGTTAAAACCATCATTTATTCTATTTCAGACCTGTTAACCCCTTCAAAACCATGTCAGTAGTCCCCAAGTCTATGTACTTTCAATTATCCGTTTTGATTCATGTAGACAGACAGGCCCAGACTGGGCTGAAAAAATGTTTGAGCCATTTTTACGTGGTCGGTAGCAGGGTGGGTTTGGGGAGGGGTGTTCCTTCCCGCTTTGAACTGCAGTCAGATTTTGAAATGGGCATTGTGGCAGGTGGTAAAAGGGCAAATGTATCAAACTGTAAAGTGGCAATATGGGGGGAGGGTGTGGGAGGATACCCGCTCCTGCAGTTAGGGTTTGGGGTATCACCACAAGGAAATTTTGAAAATGTAGACCCTTGATACAGCCTTTGGTGCGATTTCTAACTGAAAATTTTATGTTTCAATTTCTAAATATTACCTCTAGATTCTTTTTAGTATTACAATATTCAAAGTATGAATGACTGTCACTTCATATTTTTACTTTCAGGTCATGCCTCAGCACTAGAATATAAGTCTGATATTGATTCTATGTATGTATTATAAAAATAAATTCTAGAATCATTTCTGTTACAATAATATCTATCATGTCTGTTACTTTAATGTTTAAATTTCATAACACAGCTCGATATTTACCCAAAATATTATATCTGGATATGATTACACTTTCTTTTATACCGCCAAAATCTCCAGTTTCAACAATATGTTTTACAAATTGTGATGATATGAAGACAGTTTAGCAGCAATTGGCAATATCTGACATTGAAGTTTACGGTGAAATTATTTAAATCATTTCATAAAAAAATTGTTTTGTTTCGTCAAAGCACTCTAACATAGACGATCTACTTTCGATTTCAAAAACTACAAGAAAATACAATTTAATGTTTCGCCGATTTGTTTATTTCTCGAAAAATAAGAAATAAAATCATTTTTAAAATCAGTAGTAATTAAACAAATCAGTAAGAGCTCTTTCTCGGGATAATTTATCCGCTTACTGACTGCAAAAATTAAGCCATGTGTCATCATGAAAAGCAGAATGGGTGACGGTTTCATTTTTTTGCGAACCTGAATCGTAAGCAAATTATCTAAACCAGTCAAAATTCCAGAAAGGTTACGATCTAGATTCTTTCTAGTATTACAATATCCAAAGTATGACTGTCACTTCATATTTTTACTTTCAGATCATGCCTCAGGACTAGAATACCAGTCTGACATAGATTATGTGTAGGTGTAATAAAAATAAATTCTAGATTCATTTCTGTTACAATAATATCTATCATGTATGTTACACGAATGTTAAAATTTCATAACACAGCTCGATATTTACCCAAAATATTATATCCGGATACGATTACACTTTTCTCCATTTTCAACAATATATTTTACAAATTGTGATGATACGAAGACATTTAGCAGCAATTGGCAGTATCTGACATTGAAGTTTACGGTTAAATTACCTCTTATTTAAATCTTTTCATAAAAAAGTTGTTTCGTTTCGTGAAAGCAGCCAAACATAGACGATCTACTTTCGATTTCAAAAACTACAAGAAAATACAATTTAATGTTTCGCCGATTTGTTTATTTCTCGAAAAATAAGAATTAAAATCATTTTTAATATCTGTAGTAACTAAACAAACCAGTAAGAGCTTCTTCTTCCGATAATTTATCCGTTTACTGACTGCAAAATTCATGTGTGTGTGTAGAAACCCACGCAAAGTTTATAGAAATCATACGATGCGTGTATACGTTCAATGTGGGAGAATTAAGGCTGATCGGGATCGGCTATGTTACCTAACGCATCCAGACGATTCAGATTTTGTTTTTAAAAAAGCACTGTGTGCATTTCTGTAATTTTATATACGTTTTTATACGCTTAGAAATTATTAGACATGCGTATTTGCATTATTTCTATACGTAATTTACGCTAATACGCATCTTATCCGGAGCCCTGTGGAACTATTTTTTGTCTTTCGCTGGATGTTACGCAAGCTTTGTAAGCCTGCGCAATTCATAAAATGCACATTTATGCTTAATGAGTTACATTCGAGTATTGCACAATTACAAGTCATAAATATGACAGATTACATCGTATATTGGTCATAGCAAAGGGAATTCACACAACTTATCTTCATTCATGCAGTGAACTGTTAGAAGTTTGAGAAATCTAATGGAACTACATCCCTTCACTGTGTTATTTGGTCCATTTAGACTTAGAGATTCGCTGGATAGCAAGGACTCGTCAAAACGATTTCATCGTTTAGCCGACTCAAAAAAATCACATATTTGTACATAACAAACTTACCATTTGGTAGAATTTCATTGAATTTCTTTCATTCTTTTCCATGAACATTTATTGTAAACATGTGAAGTTGTGTACCCACACCTGGTCACCCCCTTACCTTGATCACACACCTCCCCACTATCCCCCGACACCACCCCCCCCCCCCTCAAAAAAAAAAAATAAAAACCTTCCTTTTTTAGATTTTTTTCAAACAAACTTCATGTACATGTTCACCACTATGAGGTTATGGGGCCCATCAAGTTTCAGACAGATTGCCCAAGTAACATCAGAGTTACGGCCTTTAGAAGTTTCTAGTGTTAACTATATAGGGTATTATAGATCTATAAATATGACAATTTCTGCATCCTAACTTTTGACATATTTGACCTAGAACTATGAAACTTTAACAGAATTTAGAGCACTATAATGTGGTTGTGCACAGACAATTTTGTACGGATTTCTTTTGTAACTTCAGGTTATTGCCCTTTAATTGTCTAAAAATCCACATATTTGTACATAACAAACTTACCATTTGACAGAATTTCATTAAATTTCTTTCATTCTTTTCTGCGAACATTTATTATAAACATGTGAAGTTGCGCACCCAAACCTGGTCACCCACTTGCCCTGGTCACACCCCTCCTCCTCCCAACCCCGCTCCCCCCCCCAAAAAAAAAAATCATTTCTTATTTTAGATTTTTTTTTAACCTTCCAAGTTGTACCATCCGCCCCCACCTCACTTCTCAACCCAGTCATGCCTACCACTGATCATGCATCCTCTGCCCCCACCCCAACTTCACACTTTTACCCTTTTTTTTCATTTTAATTTTAAATCAATATTTATAATCAACATGTGAAATTTTGTTCTCTCAGTTCCCTGCAAACCCCCC